>NW_026555333.1:790560-992859 GCF_029017545.1 Prosopis cineraria
TTTTAAAGCTTTGGGATTAAAGTTTTAAATGATTAAAAATATGGAAACTTTAAAATTAAAGACTAAATTATGATGGATCAAACGCATGATGTCACATTTCATGATTTTTCAAACAGATTATGGTGGTCCGGAATGTTCCAAAATTCTTCAAAAGTCTCTTGAATAATATTGAGAAGGCTAGAGTGTGCAAGATAACTCTAGAAAAATCTAGACAACTCAAGCATAAATATTAAGATAAATTCTAAAGAATTTTTTTTAAATATTTAGATATTTATTGTAAAATATCTTATAGAGAATTCTAGGGAATTAGTAACAATCGTAGAATCAAATTAATCTCCACTATTTATTAAGGAGGTGTAAACATTTTAGATATAAGGGGAGGTCTATAAATATCTCTACCTCTTTATTTGTAACCCATCCTTGAGTTTTTAAAGTAATACAATTTTTACATTCCCTAAGCTTTGTCATCATCCTTTACTCTTAAGACTTTTGTCCCTCAATTTTGCCAAAACACCTTCTTGTTTACAAGTCAGGCTTATTTCGCATTTTCTAATAAAAAGTATCTAAGTGTCACATGAGTCGAACGACTAGCCTATGGCAGTCGATATTAGAGCTTGCTTCAATCTTTATGCTTACAGGAAGGTCTTGCGTGATGGCAATTGAGAAAGGAAACATTGTTGGCATGGGACGGAATAAGCTGTGTTGCAAGAGGAGTGAGCTCAAACTAAGTCCAAGCAAAGCACGGAGTAAAGCCTATGGCAGTCGATATTAGAGCTTGCTTCAATCTTTATGCTTACAGGAAGGTCTTGCGTGATGGCAATTGAGAAAGGAAACATTGTTGGCATGGGACACGAATAAGCTCGTGTGCAAGAGGAGTGAGCTCAAAACTAAGTCCAAGCAAAGCAGGAGTAAGGCTCTAGTAAGTGAGTCTCTTGAACCTCATTTACTATCTTGGAAACTTATATAGAGAATGTGAGGACTACTGTGGGGAAAACTCAATAATCAAATTATTAATATCATCTAAGAGAATGCTGAGATAACATGTGTTGCTTATGGATGATTTTAAGGTTGTGTTGGGACTTGCTTTCTTTTACAAGGCATACACCTTCCCTATTCTTAAAGCCACTCTATGGTAATCACTGACACACACATGATTTGAGTAATCCCTCTAAAGCACTTGGAGAAGTCCAAACTATGTTAACTGAAGGGGTCTCAAGAGAGTAGAACGCTACGTTGCCACGATAAGTTCGTTAGTCGAAAAGAGTATGCCATAACTAATCCATAAGAAGCCTTGCCATCATGCATCTAAGAAGTTCTTCAAGAGTATAAGAGTATCATGCCTAATGAGCTGCTAAAAAGCTACCTCCAAAAAGAGGGGTAGAACATTAGATTGAATTAAAGCCTAGTGCCAAATTGCTTGCACCCTATTGTATGTCACCTTTAGAACTAGTTAATTTAAGGAGATAATTCTAAGATCTCCTTGATTTAGGGTATATCCTACTGTCTGAGGTCACATACAGTGCTCCAGTACTCTTCCCAAAAAAGAAGGATGGCTCATTATGGATATGCATTGACTATCGAGCCTCAAACAAAATTATTATCAAGAACAAGTACCCAATACCTTTAATTACTTCTCTAAGCTTGATCTTTAATATAGATATTATTAAGTACGTATTACTGTAGGTGATGAATTGAAGAGTGCTTGCGCAACAAATACCCTAGTAATGTTTTGCACTCTTATGAATAAGTTGTTCCACCCTCACTTGGATCAACTTGTGGTGGTATACTTAGATGACATTATGGTGAATAGCACTCCTTTTAAAGAGTATGCACAACATTTGAAGATACTCTTCTAAGTACTCTTTGATAATGAACTATACATTAAGTTAGAAAAGTGTTCATTCTCTAAGTAAGAGGTGGACTTCCTTGGACATAGGATCAAATATAGTAAGCTCATGATAGACCTAATAAAGTTTCAAGCAGTTCAAGAATGATAGCTTCTTACCAAGGTCTTAAATTTAAGATTATTTCTTGACCTAGTGAACTACTGTTATTGGTTCATTAAGAGATATTTAACTATCGTTGTTCCATTAATGGATTTATTCCAGAATAATAGATCCTGGTAGTGGTTAGGATGCCTTTAAAAGGTTAAAGTATATGGCCGTGCAAGAACCTATCATGTCCTTGCTCGACTATATTAAGACTTTTAAGGTGCACACGAACACCTCAGATTTTTCTATAAAAGGTGTATTGATGCAAGAAGGACACTTTATTGCCTATGAGAGTTGTAAGTAGAATGAAACAAAAAGGTGTTATACAATCCAAGAGAAATAAATGACTGCCATAATTTATTGCCTTCGAACTTGATGTCACTATTTACTTGAAAGTAAGTTCACCATAATGACAGATAATGTCACTATGAGACTTCCAACACACAAAAAAACTTGGTCCAAAGTAAACTACTATAAGAAAATTAAGATTTAATGAGAACCTTATTCCTTGCTAAATCAAATATATTCCTCACTAATAACAATTTAGCGAGAAAATAATTTTTTCACTAAAGTCGTAGCTAAATGACTAGTTGCTAATATTTAGCGAGGCATAATTTTTTCCTCACTAATTAAGGAGGACATTTTTGTCCTCTCTAATTTTAGCAAGAAAATAAATTTCTTGCTAATTCCTTGCTAATTCTATTTTTTTAGTAAGAATTTCTTGCTGAGTTTGATTACAAATTAGAGTACAAGCCAAGAAAAGTGAATGTAGTGGCCGGCGCATTAAGTAGAAATGCTGAGTTAGCTAGCATCATAGCAAGTATACCCCATAATGACTTCCTTAGCAGAATTAAGGAAGGCATGTCTCAAAACTCTGTTGCAAGTGACTTAATCAAACTTGCTTATGAAGGTAAGAATCAAAGGTTTTAAGTGAATAATGGGGTACTTTACACCCTTGAAAATTGAGTCTATATTCTAGAATGGGACAACCTTCAAAGAGAAGTGCTTAAGGAATATCATAATTCAAAGTGGGTTAGGCGTTCAGGTATAGCTTGAACACTTGCTTTGTACAAATTATTTGTAGTGGCCACACATGCAAGATAATGTTGAAGCACATGTGAGGACATACCTAATGTGATAGTAAGATAAAAAAACAACGACATATTGCTAGTTTACTATAACCTCTTTTGATAGTAGAAAGACCTTGGGAGAGTGTTTTAATAGATTTATTGCTGCTCTCCTTAAATCTGAAGGATATGGAAGCATCATGGTAGTGGTTGATCAATTCAGAAAATATTTCAGTTTTATACTAGCCCTTACGGATTGCAAGTTTGATGAAGTGGCATACTTATTCTTCAAGCATGTTATGAAACTATGGGAGATTCCATGAAGTATTATTAGTGACCTAGATCCTCGGTTCACTAGGAAATTCTAGAAGGAACTCTTTAAGATATTAGGGATATAGATTTAAACTTTTCAACAAGCTTTCATTCCCAAAGTGACGGACAAATAAAGTGAATAAATGCTTTGCTAGAGCTCTACCTTAGACACTATGTGAGTGCTTATCAACAAGGTTGGGCTAAGTTGTTTGTTATGGCTCAATTCTTTTATAACTTGCAACGAAGTTAGTCAATAGGTAAGAACCCATTTGAAATAGTTACCAAACAATAGCCTCTAACCTTTAATACACTTGCCGCTCCAAACAAGGGAGACAATCCAATGGCATATAAGTTTGCCAAAGAATGGCAAGAAGAAGAAAACATCATTGGAGCAAGCTTGGATTAAGCCTCTTGAAGGATGAAGAAGTGGGTAGAGAAAAAGCAGCATCCCATTGAATTTCACATTGGTGACTTAGTGATGGTAAAATTATTACTGAATCAATTCAAGTCACTATACAAAGTGCACAAAGGCTTGATAAGGAGATATAGAATGCCTTTTTCCCTTATCAAACGTGTGGGAAAGGTTGCTTATTAAGTATAACTTCCTCCTAAGCTTAAGATTCATCCAGTCATTCATGTTAGTCTCTTAAAGAAATACTATGAGGATGAAGAAGCTTTATTATGAAGTATTTCCAAGAGAGCACCCATAGTAGTTATCACTGAGTACAACAAGAAAATAAAAGAAATCCTTGCTAAGATGGTGATTTGAAAGAAAGAAGTTCCCAACTACGCTAAGTACTGATTCAAAGGGAAAGGAAAAGCCAACTTTAAAGCGAGTTAAGAATGTGAAGACCTCCTGTGGCAATTTACCGCTAATATTGAGTACTACAAGGAGGAAGGCACAATAAGGGCATCACAAAATTAAGTGGGAGAGAAATGTCACATTTTATGATTTTTAAGAAGTTATGATGGTCTGGAACGTTTCAGAATCCTCCAAAAGTCAGATGAACAACCTTGAAAAGGCTAGAGTATACAAAACAACTCTAGAGAAACCTAGACAACTTTAGCATAAATATTTTAAAATACATTCTATAGAACTCATTGTAAACATTTAGATATTTGTTATAAAGTATCTTATAGAGAATTCTAGAAAATCAACAATAATCATAAGAACAAATTAATCTCCACCGTCCATTAAAGAGGTGAGGACATTCTGAATATAAGGAAAGGTACTCTCTTCATTTATAATCATCCTTAAGTTCTTAATGCAATACAATTGTCACATTTTTCAAGTTTTCTCATACCTCTCAATTTTGCCAAATCATTTTCTCACTCACAAGTCAAGCTTATTTAACATTTTTTTTAATAAAGAGTGTCTAAATATTGTACGGGTCAAAAACTAACCCATTAACAAGAAAGTCCAAATAATAATAATTATTTTTTTCCACGTTGGCAAGGGAAAATTCAGAATTATGAGGAAGGGATACCGGATGTGCCCGGAAGGTTGTCAACACGGAACCCACGTGGTCGAACCTGGTAATTAATTAAGAAGCAACCGGGTCTAAATTGGGTAGCTTTTCACTTCCTACACGTTTTATTTATTTATTTATTTATTTTACGTTCACCTCCCCTGACTAATTCCATTATAGTTCCTAGTCCCTGGTTGGCTGGCTGGCTGGCTGGTTCGTGCGGTCACGTCCGCCACAGCTCACAATCGAAGTAAGCCCGCGCTGCCTCCAATCTGGCGGCGAAATCGCTTCGTCAACCGTTTTAGCTGGAGCGTATTTAATTCTAAAACATTGTCCAAACTCAATGGCACTGAAAAGTAGGCCAGTCCAAAAAGATGATTACCAATTAATCAAAATATCTTCCATTCGGGGTTGGGGATTGATAGCAACGTAACATGTATTATTTCCGTGCTTCTGATGTTGCAGCTACTCGTAGCACCCAATTGATTCCCTTGTGCTGTTCAACTTGCAGCAGCCTTTCTCGACTCTTCAAACTCCTATACCTCTGCTATTCCCACCTTTTCAAGCCACGTATGTCGATGACAGAGTCTTTCATATTTACATGCGTGCAAGCAATCGTCTGTATCATTTTCACACTTCATGTTTGAGGAATTCGTTTGATAAGAGCAAAAGGTCCCTATTTCTCTGGTGCTGCAGAGCATAAAAACATGCAAATTTAACACCAGCTAGTATATACGCATGGTTCAATCCTCTTTGAAGTCATGGTTTCCAATAATTAACTGCAGCGTCAGTTTCAAGAGGTTTTCGATTAAGCAACAGGAAATATCTTCATGAGTATCGCACGAGGGAAGTAGTGAAATCAAAATCATAAACACAAAAGGGACCTTGATATCCAAGACTAAAGCGTAATCGAATTACGCCATGATGAACAGCTGTCCTTTTGATTAACGAGAAAGTGACTTCAAAGTATCTTATCTACCGTCCTCATTAATCACTCCTGATAATGGTGTCGAGAATTATTTGAGTTTCTGTTGGCCAGATTATTTTTTGTTTTTAAAAACTGTTTTTTATGTTTTAAAATAAACAAAATTTAAAATTCATTTAGATAAGTGTTTTGCATTTCATTGTTTCTAAAATTATTCTTGTTCTTATTTTTAAACACCAAAAATAAAATTTTCGTTTTATTTTTTTAGCTTGATTTAGTTACTACAATAAGCCACCATCATTAGCTGCCAACAACCGTCATTATTAGCTGATTTTTAAGTTCTAAAACTTTTTAAAATGAACATAACCAAACAAATTTTCATTTCATTCTGTTTTGAAAAAATAATTTTTAAAAATTATGTTTATAAAATATGTTTTAAAATTTTTGTTAGATGTGTTTCAAATTGTTCCTCATAAATTTAACATTTATTTTTGCTAGAAAAATTTATTTAATTAATTACAGTAATAATTTAGATATAATTGTTATATTTAACTAACTTTGTTAAACTATTTGAGTTGATTGTTTTCTTTTATATTTAAAACTGACAATACTCTTAAGTCAAAAGATATTATGTTTCATATCATTATTTTTTATAAAAAATTAAAGAAAAAATTATATTAAAATTAACTTCATCAAAATATATTATTTATCTATTTAAAATATTAAAAGGAGATAATCAATTAAAATTAAATAGGGCAGGCTTCGGACTTTGCACTTAGTTGAAGAAAAATACAAGTGGAACAACAAATTTTCTCCCAAAATATCTCCATATATGAGAAAATTTGGGTAAAAAATGTGGGAGCATACATCTCTCTTTTTTTTCATAGTTTTTCTTCTCACATTTTTTCTTTTTCGTCCAAATAGGAACAAATTTATTTTTTCCCTTATTTTCCCCTCACATTTTCTCTCCTCTTACTTTTTTTTTAATCCAAACAAAGCATTAGTTTATGAAAGGTCCGACCCGTTTATAAAGTCCAAGAAGTTTCGAAGTTTCGTACTCTGAGCAACACAAATCCCCATTCGCTTTCTGCCAAGCAAAAAGCAGCAAATTATGCCTCAAACAGAATAACATTCAATAAAAAGATACTTGAGAGTGATAAAAAATACCTTTGGCTACTTCCAACCCTCATTGACCAGACATAACCTCCCCCCATGCGAACCTCTTACGAATTACTCCGTCTGTTTCTATGAAGAGAAACTATCACTTGTTTTGTTCTAATTTATAAATAAAATCATATATTTCAATACACATTTATTATAATTTTATTCAGTTATCTTTCATCAACTTATAATTTTCATTTATGAGAAACAATTAATGCAATCTTATTTTGATTAAATTTAAGGATATTTTAGTACAAAAATTATTTTTAAAGATAATTATTATTGTTAATTGATTTTTTTAAACTGTATGATACATTTTTTTTTTTTACATATATAAACAAAGGGAATATGACTGTGAAGACACACAGGATGAACTAGCTCTGCACAAGAATCGGCCCAAGTTTATCACTGGATTTCCATAATATCAGAGTTCATAGGATGAACCAGCTCTGCAAAAGAATTGGCCTAAGTTTATCACGGGATTTCAATCATATTAGAGTGCCCTTTGCCTCTTTATAGTATTAAAATATATCCTTTCATACCCCAAACTTGTTTTATAGGATACCCCAACTTCGGGAAGAAAAGCACTATGCTGGACAACCCAGACCAACGCAGTGTCACAACATGCAGTTCAGAACTGCCCCGTTTTACTAATATTTTGGCAGTATTCCATCAATCATCATTTTCCTGAATTTATTCATCTAACTAAACTCAACACTTTGTCGCGATATTTGGCACATAAACACCCACGAATTCTAGGATGATCGAATGCAATTTTTGAAATTTAAGTCACCCATTGGATCTATCAAACAACTATGCATCACGAGGTGCCTCCAATTTACCCAGCGCAGAACAAAAATCACTTTCAAGGAATTTGACCACCACGGTTTGCCCTGCACAAAACAATTCAGATCTGATTCTCTGCATTTACCTTAAACAAAACATCGTAATAATAATTACTCACAAAGCGAAAACAAAGAAGATACCAACAATTTACTGGCAGGAATCTATTACAAGTCTGAAATGCAAGCAAACAGAATCCTCTCAAGGAAGGCAAGAGAGTCGACAGCAACGGGGAAAAGAAAGAACAGAACCGTACAAGAGAGAATCCGCTCATTCTCCCGTGCCCTATGAAATTAAAACCTGTCCTGCGAATATTGTCTGGCCATCCATCCCGCTGTGCTAGCTGATTTGGGTCATGCATCTGGATTTAACTGATAAGCAATCAATCGGTATCAGACGCATAAGCAAGCTCAGCCCTGAACACAACTTCCGGGATCCCCGATAACCATAAAAAAGATAAGGAAATGGAAATGACGTGATTGGGCATTTGGAAGCTTGGCGAAAGTGGGGAGCAGCTCCTGTCCTCGCAGCGGCTCGGTAGAAAATGTGTCAAGACAATATTATGTTGTAATTAAACCAGGAATTTGTAAAGGCAAGCAAATTAAATTCCAAGGACAGCAGCCAGTCTTTGAAAACGGAAAGCCCCGCGAGGGCGGCCTTGGACCATCTTTTCAAATGTTCCAACCTCCCACTGGAATTTTAATTTCAACCAATCCAGTTCCTTTTTCATATTATATTGAGAAAACTAGCATATTTAAAGGAATACATAAATCATAAAAAGAAAAATAGGTATGTATAATTTTAGTATCCCCAATTCAACTATTCTCTGGAGAGAAAAAAAATTTGTGGGCATTGATAGATATGCCTATGCCTATGCCTATATAGATATGTACAGGAATAATCAATATTAGCTATAGAAAGAATTTCGTTGAAGGCTAGAAGAAAGAGGACTAGAAAAGAGTTGGAAGAGGAAAGCTTTCAAAATGTCAAGCCATCCAAAATATCCAAACAGGTAGAGCTCTGGAGGTCCCAGCGCAGTCTGGTATCCGAGTCATTATTGGGCGAACTTCCAACGCTCCTGCTGGACCGCCAACCTCTGCCTAAACCTTCTTTTTTGCTGGCCAACGCTAAATCCTCGCTTCTGCTGACTCCTGGAGTCCTCTTCCTCGCCATCACCTCCTCTAACAAACTCCTATCCTCTTGAGATAGTTTCATTCCCATCGTTTTCCTACTACCGTCTATAGATATCCAATGCTGTATTTTCGACTGGAAATCAAGCCCCTTCAGAGGAGATCGATTGGCCATTGGCTTCATGGCATCCTGTCTGTATCTTCCAATACTCATCAACTGGTGCAGCAGAGTTAATAATTCAAGAAGGTGGACATCCATCATCTGTTTATCCGCATAGTGAAGAGTCTGGAGGCGGATTACATTACTTTCTCTGACTGGATCATCTCCAAACTCATTACTGCACACAATAACACAATAATCTCAATTCCCAAACGTTGTTCAAACAATCTTACACGCCTGGGTCAAGGACTCATGACCAACCTTTTATTTGCCCATTCACCAACCCATCCAAAACCTTGATGTGCTCTGAACCAATAGCAATACAAGAAAATATCATATGCCAAGACATTCAATTTTTTCTCACCAAATAAATTAAAGCAAGTGTAGTACACCAAAGTATAAAATAAAAAAGTGGACTTTTCAAACAAAAATCCTCCATGTCTTACTTGATTGTATTTGTAGCTAGTGGAACAAGCCATTGAAGAGTTTTGTCAATTTCAGCTTTGACCTGAGCAATGGGGATCTACAGATAATAGGCATTTAGCATATTCCAACCAGGAAAGGGGGGAAATATAATATTAAGCACGTAAGACAAAAGAAACAAATTAATCAAACGTAGAAAGGACATACCTCCTTGGAATCAATAATTTGCAACCGGGATGGAAGAGAAGCCTTGATATTATTGGGTAACGCGTGATATAATGTGTCCCTCGTATTAGGCTGAACAAAAGTTGGGCGAGATGCCTAATAGAAATCAACTTTTTTATCAAGGTTTGTACCATATTAGCATCATACTACACAGTAAAATTACATATTTTCCCCACCCAAAACTTACAATCACATTTATCTGACTGGTAATATTAGCATAGTGCAGTGCAAGACCAGCATCACCAAGTCTTTGAGGACCCTTACCGTTATTGACAGCAGCAACAGATGTACCTGCCATAAATTCACATTTTCATAGAAAATTTAAGAGTGATAATAAGATGGAAAAATTTTCAGAAGAATAATCTCTAGATGTTCTCTTGATCTTCTAACGAGATGTACATTGTAGTTACTGGATTGATCGAAACAGAATTTTCAAACAAGTTTGAACAGACAGGAACAGAGACTGGCTTATTTATGTAGGATTTCAGTTAGTTGTATGATTGATCCCTCAAATATTATTGATCAGAGTGATAAAACAAATGCCACAATTGCTTTAGAGGGCAAATAGTCCCAAGTCACAACATTACAGCAGATGATCCCTAAAATAGAACCACAGAAGACATTTAGCAATGAGCATTACACAGTTTAACATTGATTTTGTCAAAAAATGAGGGGTCATAAAGACTTTTCATTGGGAGCCTCTAGAAAGAAATTTTGCAGAAATAGGAAGTAGCAAGTTTTTTGATAGAATACAGAGTAGTGTGGGATAGTGGATGATTTGGGGAGTTAAAGATATATTAGAAATAAATATTATTTTACGTTATTTTAGATATTTTCTATTTTCTATTTATTATTTAGGTTATTTTATTTTTTGTTGGGTGGTCCTTAAACTTTGGTAGTGGGTAGTTCTATATTTAGTTAGTCATTTTATCTATTTTTCAAGTAGTTATTCCCTATTATCTGAGTTATGGATTAGTAGAGTATTTTCTAGGAATTATTAGTTCTTTTTTTTTTTGTATAAATATTGAGGCACAACATGTAGAAATCATCTAGAAATAAAATCATTTTGTTATGGAGATTCCACTTTGGCTTTATTAATTGTATGAGTTTAAGATTCTTGCTCATCTTCTATTAAAGATTTCCCTTTATCTTTATTAATTTATGAAGTTAGATTCTGATTTCATATTTTGATAAATATTTAGGGGTTATTTGAAAATGTTTTTATTTTATTATTCTCAAAACTGGTATTTCATAAAACATGTTTTGAGAACAGAAAAATAATAAAAATAGGTGCTTTTCTCACTCTTCCTTATTCTCCAGAACAATAATCCCAAAACACCTGAAATTTGTTTCCATTTTTCTATTATTCAGAGCAATATTTTGTTTTTTTGTTCTCTAAAACACTTTTTAAAAATACGTTACCAAACAGATTTTTTTGTTCTTTTGTTCTAAAGAACAAATTGGCAGAGGTACGTATGGCTAAGAAGAAACTAAGAGAGCTGTGGGTGAAGCTCGTTCTAAAGCTTTTGAAGAATTTTATAAGAACCTTGAGACGAAGGAAGGAGAGCAAAATATTTATAAGATTGCCAAGAGTAGGGAAAGAAAATCAAGAGATCTAGAACAGGTAAGGTGTATTAAGGATGAAGAGGGAAGAATTTTAGTTACAGATGATGAAATTAAAAATAGATGGGAGACTTACTTTTCTAAACTTTTCAATGATGGAGAGGATTCATCTAGTAACTTGGAGGATTTAGTAACTGGTGAAGGAGAACAAAATTTGTCATTTTATCGAATAATACGTGATAAGGAGGTAAAGGAAGCTCTTAAGAAAATGGCAAATGGTAGAGCCAATGGACCTGATTGTATATCTATCGAAGCGTGGAAATGTTTAGGTAAAGAAGGGGTGAGATGGTTAACTAAGTTATTTAATGTGATTTTACGGTCCAAGAAAATGCCTGATGAGTGGAGGAGAAGTAAATTAATTCCTATTTATAAAAATAAAGGAGATATTCAGAATTGTACTAACTATAGAGGGATTAAACTCATGAGCCACACAATGAAATTATGGGAGAAAGTAATTGAGCACAGGTTGAGATTGGAGACAAGTATTTCTGAGAATCAATTTAGTTTTATGCCAGGTAGATCAACTACAGAGGCGATTTATCTACTAAGGGGATTAATGGAAAAGTATCGTTGTAAAGATAAAGATCTACACATGGTTTTTATTGATTTGGAAAAAGCTTATGACCGTATACCAAGAAATGTTTTGAAAAGCGTTGGAAAAAAAAGGAGTACGGATTGCTTATATTAAAGCCATACAAGATATGTATGAGGGGGTAAAAACTAGTATAAGAACGCCTAGTGGTCAAACAAAGGATTTTTCTATAAAGATTGACTACATCAGGGATCATCTCTGAGTCCTTATTTGTTCAACTTGATTTTAAATGTTTTGACGGAACATATTCAAGAGGAAATCCCGAAATGTATGCTCTTCGCGGATGATATAGTTCTTATAGCAGAGACAAGAGAAGAGGTTAATTGCAAACTTGAGTTATGAAGGAGGACATTGGAGTCGAAAGGTTTTCGTCTGAGTAAAAGTAAGACGGAATATTTATATTGTAAATTTGGTAAAGGAATATTCGACAATAATTTGGAAGTGAAATTGGGAGATCAAATTATACCTCAAGTGGAAAAGTTTAGATATTTGGAAACCACTATTCAAAATGATGGCGAAATCAGTGGAGATATTTCATATAGAATTCAAGTTGGGTGGTTTAATTGGAGAAAAGCTAAAAGAGTTATTTGCGACCGTAAGGTGCCTAATAAACTTAAAGGAAAGTTTTATCGCACTGCTATCAGACCGGTAATGTTATATAGTAGTGAATGTTGGGCTCTAACGGGACAGCAAGAGCATAAAGTTGGAGTAGCAGAGATGAGAATGTTACGATGGATGTGCGGACATACATGTAAAGATAAAATTCGAAATGAACACGTACGCGAAAAAGTGAGGGTGGCACCTATTGAGGAAAAAATCGTAGAAAATCGGTTGAGATAGTTTGGGCATGTACAAAGAAGACCAAGGGAGGCACCAATGAGAAGAGTGGAACATATAACTTTGAGTCTGATTAAGAGAGGTAGAGGAAGGCCTAAGAGAACACTCTTGGAAGTTGTTGAACGCGATCTCTTAATTAATAATATTCCTAAAAGCTTGATAAATGATAGAGCACAATGGCGTCTTGCAATCCATGTAGCCGACCCCACCTAGTGAGATAAAGGCTTATTGTTGTTGTTGTTTTGTTCTAAAGAACAGAAAACTGTTCATAGAACATGTTGCCAAATAGGCCCTTCTTCCTTATTTCCTTCTACCTATCTTGGATCCTATCATTTATTTACCCAGGAGTTTCCTCCAGTAAATGCACACATGGTGTCTCTCATTTCATGCAAGCTCACACAGGAAAATGTTGTTTTATTCTAAATAACATGAAAAGCATTTATACGATCAAATATATGTGAATTCTCTTTATGGAGAATCTTGCCATAGCAAGAGGAGGCGATCAATTAATAAAGCAGGTTCAAACTGCAGAGTCTAATCTAACTAGACCCTTCCATACAGGAAAATGGGAAATGTTGCCAATGAATTGTCATACATATGAGATGTGCTCTCATACCATAATTTCCAAGTAACTCAGAAATTGCTTGATGCATATAGATCACAATATCAACGAGCTTTTCAACTATCTGAAAAAAGAAAATCCAATAGAATAAGACAATAGGCTTGCTAAAGTGAAAAAACCAATAAAAATTTCACTTCTAAAACAGATATGAAATATCAACAAAAATATCATTTAGGCAGGGAAATACCAGGAATTACTTTAGCCAGGAAAAATGGAAAAAAAAAAAACTATGAAATAGTATTTCCTACAGATTTCCTAAATTTATATGTGGATTAAAATATACCTCCTCCAAATTTCGAGACCAAAAAGACTTGTTTTTCAAGCTCCTTACAATCTTTTTTTGATGCTTGAGCTCACTCTGAAAAATTGTGATACTCTCCCCTGCAATTACATAGAAGTTGATCCTCAATCAGCAGTGATTATCTGAATTACTCTACCCTGCAAAACATTACAATTTTTGGGTGCCCCGGAGATCGCATATTTTTTAAGATTAAAAATCAGCAGTAATCATTTGAAACCATTTCTTGATTTCAAGATAGTGTGGTTACGGTATAAAATTTATGTCACCTTATTGTTTAACATAAAGGAGAGTCATAATCCTAAAGCATGATCAAGTCTAAAATCATCAACGGCAAAGATATAGAAACTCAAGGGAATGAATTGAGAAAACAATATTGTTGTTTCTGACCTTTCAGGGGAAGATTTAAGGACTCCATTTCCTTAATCTTCTGTCGATAATCTTGTTCAAACCGGTCAAAAGCATTTAATTCATGGTATAATTCCTATTGAGAATGGAGGGAGTTAGTTCTTTCACATAGGAACTACTAGTTGATTAGCAAAAACATACAAGCATCAAATCAGATGGTCAAGCACTTCAAGAAACATAATTACAGCTGTATCTTTTTAATAGCAGATGTATCATCTCAAAAGATCAGAGAAAACAACATTGCACAGCATACATGTAGGAAAACCAAAATTACAAAACTGGCTATGCTCAATCATCAGCTCTCCAAGCAGATAAAAGGTAATGCGAGGCTTTATTTAAAACTAAAATGAGCTTACAGCGGTATGCTGTGCTAGAGTGGTCAACTCCTGCATTGTCTTTTCTGCATCTGCCCTAGGTTGTTTGCCACTGAAGGCTTCCAAATCCAATCTGATATATTTGAAGTCATTTAAGAGTTAAATCAAAGTGAGTCAGCAAATAATTGTCATAAGTCGTCACATAAAAGTAATCTCACCTTGAGAAATATCGATCGAGGTTGTGCCATTGGGGATCCTTACATGCATCCCCAAATCTAGCTACTTCCCGTGAGAAGACATTAAATTCTTCCCTGTGAATTGCCCCAAAAAATCAGAGAAATACAACATGAAAGGGAAACAAAATTTCATACAAGGCATATAAGCAATTTAAGCTCCTAGGGGTAAAAATGTATTCTCCGGACAAGCAATAACCTTTTGTCAGCTTCAGCAAGACTTAATAACTCCTTCATATCAGTGGAAACTAGGTGTTGCAACCCTTCAGATTGTAAAATCTCTTTTTTAAGGATCTGAATGTTCTCTTCTGAAAGTGATTGAAATAAAAGTGCTCCTTTGGTTATTGTATTAGCTACTTCAAACGCCAATATAGATATTTTATTCCCTCTAGAAGGAATGCTAGAGGAAAACCCAGTACTGGTATTCAATTTTGGCATGCTACTTCCAAGTGAGTCAAGAACTTCTACTGCCCTCTCGCCAGCTTTTCCCAAGAAGGAGCCTCTCTGGGTGACCTATAAAATGAAGAAGTTCCATTCATCAAGAAAAGAAAACACTGATATATGAAGGATGGAGTTCGTTTAAATGATCTGAAAGGCCACCACAGGAACCTATTTCTTAAAAAAAAAAAAAAAAAAAAAAGCAAACAAACAACCTATCTCTCTCCGTAGTTTAACAAATTCAGTTAGCCACCACTTCTCAAATCTGAGGTATAGGCAGACTATTGCTTGAATAGGGTAAGAGTAACATGGACATACATGACCCACCAAAACATAGATATAAATGAATTATTACCGGGGTATTCAATCAGCTCCCAAATTCAATCATATATTTGCTGGATGGAAGCATGTTTTGTATTGCATAAAATTACATCCCACTAAGTGAAATAAATTAATAAACTAGACTTTAAAAAAAATTAATTGCATAAATTTTCTAACCGCAATAATCCAAATTAAGCCAGTTACATAGTGAAGAATTATTAGCTTTTTCTAAGTTCCAGAAAACATTGGCTAGCCATGATGATAAGCATTTCGTAACTTTACATCATAGACCGCTCATGATGACCACTAAGTGAAACGCACCTTCCATGCCGCTGTTCGAGTTGGAGTCGATGACTTCAGTTCCCTGGAAAACGACAAATATAGCTCATCAGAATCTCTCTTCTTTTGCTTTTTTCGATGATCTTTTTTGCAGGAAGCCGGAGAGGAATCCCCTTCTCGGTTAGTAAAACTCTTTTCCTTCTTTAGCTTTCCGGAAAACCCCAAATTTTTCATTCCAAATTCTTCGTTTCTCTCAACCGTCCCGGCCGAGCAAACGGCTCCCATTATTCTCCGGCCGAGCCAATGAAAAATCCAATGCCTGCACAAATTCAGCATATATACTAATTGACACAAGGATGGAAATTTCATAGCGGCAGCTATGGCTCCAGGAAACTAGCCAAGCAAAAATGAAATAATATTAGAAATTAATTAACTGAATCTAAATGCAATTGAGCTGGGTTCAAATAACGGCATCTAACACTCCTCCCTTTTCTTCCCCAGAGAATCATGATAAGCCGCCAAAGAAAACACTATCTAAGAGGATTGAAGAATTCAGTGATCGCAACAGTGTCCAAGAAGGTTGAGAACATACCTAATTACGGAGAGTATCCAGGTCCAATACCAAAGGCAGAGTAGAAGAAAAGAAAAGAAAGATGATGAGTAAGAGAGAACAGGGACATAAGATTTGACCAACTAAAATAAAAAAGGGCGAATAGTACGATTTTCAGATTTGACTGAAGGATGGGTGAATGAATTGATGACGTTCATGAGAATGCATTTGTGGGCAATTAATAAAAACAAAAAGAAATGAAAGGGGGGGGGGGGTTTTAAAAAGAACGCGCAAATGGAAAGGAGAGGAAATTTCGTGGGTTGACTCGAATGAAAGAGAGTGCCAGCCGACGACTCTTGGCTTCCTTCTCCATCATGGGCTGCGTCTGAAAGAGAAAAACGTGAAAGCGCATCAGAAAACCGAGTCCCGCCTACTTTTGCTTTCGATTTTCTCTCCCCAATTTTTACTCATTTACCACGTTTCCCCCACTCTCGGTTCCTTTTTATTTTTTTTTCCCCTTTGTCTTAAACGTTAATTATACCATAAAAATTAGTTGAGATTCAAAATATAACAGAGTGATCGCATTCTAGAGTTGTGTTTTTCGAGGGAAATTAAGGGACGATATTGAGGATCCATCTTAACATTTATGATAATATGATACATACATATTCGTGTGTGAACTGATGTAGCAGACGGCATATTTTGAGACTCTGCAATAAATACATAAATTCAAATTCAGTTTAACAGTGATAATGGAATCGCACGGGGTCGCCGCAGGGTCAATTGAACAATACGTTTCGCGAAAATGGATACGCAAACATGCACACACTTGTTTAAACTTTAGTTTGCCAAATTAGAATATGGCAGAATGACAAATAAATTCTTCTGAAATAGGAAAATAACAATTTGGTCTTGCAAAATGTAATATAATAATGATTTTTAGTTCTGGGCAATATAACTTGCGTGAGCTTGTACAAAGCCATTGTCTTCTCCCGTAATGGCTTTATCTCTATCTTCTCCGCTTCTCAAGCTAATTTACATGACCTTATATAGAGCCATTGTCTTCTCCCATGATTACCACTACAAGAAAAATGACTTTCAGCAATGACACTAAAAAGTCACCGCTAATTCTCAACTTTCAACGGCGACAGTAAAAGTCATTGCTGAAAGTGTGACTTTCTGTTGCGACATGCACTTGTCGTCGTTGAAAGTGTGACTTTCTGCAACAATAAGATAAAGTCACCGCTGATTGTCAGACTTTTAACGATGACAAGTGCATGTCGCCACTGATTGTAGACTTTTAGCGATGACAAGTGCATGTCGCCACTGATTGTAGACTTTTAGCGATGACAAGTGCATATCGCCGCAGAAAGTCACACTTTCAACAACGACATCTACTATCGTCGCTGAAAGTTGAGAATCAGCGGCGACTTTTTAGTGTCGCCATTGATTGTCAACATATTTTAAAATATGTTATAATTTTTTAAGAAAATTGTGTTGTAAGTTTCAACGACAACATACAAGTCGTCGCTGAAAGTTGAGAATTAGCAGTGACTTTTTAGTATCGCCGCTGATTAGTGTCATCACTGATTGTCAGCATTTTTAAAATTTTTTTAAAAAATTATGTTGTAAGTTTCAGCTTTGACATACAAGTCGCTGCTGAAAGTAGAGAATCAACGGCGACTTTTTAGTGTCTTCGCTAATTGTCAGCATTTTTATAATTTTTTAAAAAAATTATGTTGTAAGTTTCAACTTTAACATACAAGTCGCTACTGAAAGTCGAGAATCAACGGTGTAACATCCCAATTTAAATTTTAATAGTTAATTTAGATTAATAAAAATTTTAAAAAATATTTAGAGGTGAGCAAATTAGTAGGAGATGATTATTAAATCTAAACATAATTCTAAATTAAAATTAAAAAAATTAATTAATTAATTAAAAAAATTAAATTATTATTATTATTATTATTATTATTATTAAAAAAGAAAGAAGAAGAAGAGATGCTTTCGGCTGCCATGATTACATATATATAAAAAAAATAAAAAAAATGGGGAAGAGGGACGCTTTCAGTGTAATGTGTGTACATATATAATAAAAAAAAGAAGAGAGAGAGAGAGGAAACAATAAAAAAACATGTGGGACCCGCATTATTTTTTTTATAAAACCACCCTCTTTCCTTCGTTTCTTCATTTCTTCCCTGTATGCAAGCTGAGGCAGAGAGCGAGCGAGAGAGTGAGCAACACTGACGGAGAGGCTGACTGATTTAGAAGGTGAAGCTCCATAATAGGATACTTCATATGAGATTTTAAGTATTCTAAGACTAGGTAAGTGTTCTAAACATTTTTCTTAGTCATCTTTTCTCTTTGGTTTCTGATTTTGTAGCGGTAGAAAATTTAAGATTTGGAAGAGGGATGAATTTATATTGAATAAATATGGATTTGAGGTTGTTAGTAGTGTAATAAATATTCTAGAGTATTATTTTATTGATAAATTGGAATTTGAGGCATTTGAGTTTATCCCTAGATTCCTATGGGTAGATTTTTGGTTAAATCTGAAAATATAAATTGATTTGTTGATATTTAGATGATTATTTGAGATGAGAAATAAATTATTATGGCTATAGAATAATGATTCTAGACTTGAAATCAAGTTTCAATTTTTGAGTATTTTTATGTCGAATTTTTGGAATAAAAAGAGAAATTTTGATATTAGAAAATTATTTGAATGAAATTATTGTGAAGGAGACTATTAAACCAAGTAGATAGGTTCAAATACATGAAATTAAATTTTAGAATTCAAGAGACTAAGACTAAATTCTTAAAATATATATATATATATATATATAAAATAAATATAAAATAAAATAAAATAAATACTTAGGTGTTAGAGTATGAGTGAAAAGTGTGTTAATAATATTATTGACACATTGGGATATGATCAATTGTAGATTAATTTTCTTTTGACACCATTCAAGCTTTAGAAAGCTTTGGAAGTGTTGTAACTTGAGGGGTAACCTTTGACTTCTCAAAGGTTGAGGTAACCGGGAGAAATCTATTTTATGCATTTGTATGTTACTTAATTAATTATTTAGTGAAATAAAAGAATGTATATATATGTGTGTGTGTGTCTAAATTTTGAAATGATTGTTTGTAATACATGTGGCTTTATTGAGATTATATGACTTGTGACCAAGTTAATTATGACTTGTGTGAGTAATGAGATTGATGGTTGATGATTATATGTACACTCTTGGATATAAGTCGTGGATTATGCACAATGATGAATGGTATGAGCATGTTGAGTTTTACATGATGCTAATGTGGTTTTGTATGATAATAAAAAAAATTGATGCAAGAGGCATGATTGAAATATGATGATTCTTGATGTTTGTTGAGCAAGAAAGTTGATGAGCATGTGGGATAATTTTGAATTATATATATGAGTTTTTGAAATACATTTTCTCATGAGCATGATCATATGGCGGCAGTTCGCCTTATGAAGGAGTTAGCGGTTATGCAAAATCTATATGGTACTTGGCTATTAACCAATAATCCTAGGGGTTATAGTCGCTACTTACCTTGTAATGTACTGTAGCATTGTTCCTATTAAGGGACTTGACCCTACTGGCCTACCTGGAGTTTTAGGTAGAGCTAGTTTTGGATATGACACCCCATAGTGTGTGATTTGAGGGAAACTGTGTTCATAAGTGAGTAAGGTAACCCTGACCCGGTAGCCCCTCATGATATAATTAAGGCTTTGGGTAGTCTCACCACATGGACGATCCCTTCCGGTTGTTGGCCCACGGATTTCATGTCAGAGGAAATAAGGGGGGATATAAGGAAGAGATTGATCATGCATATTATTACTATCATGCCATTTGAGTGATTGATGGCTATGTTGAGAATATGATTATAATTGTAGAAATGAGAAGATGCAGTAATTATGTGAATAATGTATATGTGGCTATTTGTGCAAATTTTATACTTGACTTTATTCTTGAAATTATTCACATGAGTTAAATGTTAATGTGATTAACATGTTATTAATGTGATTGTTTGAATGGTCACCTTGATAAATTTATTGGTCACTTGCATTCATGATTAATTATCATGCATTTATATAACTTAGATATACTCACTCCTCTCTTTTAACATATTACAGGAGCTAGCTCATCTGAGAAGAATAGAAGAAAGAAGCATTAGGCCAAGTGATAATAATCACTTCTGTAGGCCTCTCTCCTTTTATTTGATATGTGTATTTAGTTTATGATATTGTCAACTAGGATAATATATTCTTGATCACTTGCATTATGGGTTTTGTGTTGGGGAAAATGTATTTTAGGCCTGGGGAATGTGGTTTGATGCTTGTGCTATAATTACGGGCCAAAATATTTGTGCAAGTAAAAATAGTTATTATCATGCTTCCACATATGTTTAATTAAATGATATGAGTTCTTAAAATATTTTAAAGACTTTGGATCCCTTTGTATTAAATAATTTGTGAAAAATACATGTTAAGAATTCATTTAGGTTAATCTCGTAATGGATAATCCATTTGGGTTAGTTCTTGATTAACCATGGTTAGTGTGATGGTTAGTATGATGATTAAGTCCTAATTTAGGACACCCTTTACAAGCGGCGACTTTTTAGTGTCTTCGCTAATTGTCAGCATTTTTATAATTTTTTATAGTGATATTTCTTATGCTTTTAAAATTAAATTTCATGACAAGTTTAATTTTTGTGTTTTCAAAATTAGATTAAAGTATTTTCAATAGGAAAAAATATATTTTTGTTTTACCAATTTTATGATGTTCTTTTTATTTAAATTTCAATTTATTTTCATTTCCATTTATTTAACCAAGTTGTATTTATGTATGTATAGATACACATACATATCTTGTAATATTACAAGTGAAGAGAGGTTTATATTAAGAGATAGATAAGGGGTCATTTAACTCAATGCCTGCAAAATCAAAAGTCTTCTAATTTTATAGAAGTTTAGAAAAATCATGGTTAAATTAGCTCTTTTGATTTGCCTCACGTAATTACCTTTTATTTTTTTGTGCTTAAATTATTTTTTGACAAGATTCAACTCTTGTTTTTCTGTTGCTTTTTATTTTTCTTCTTTTGTCATATTTATTTTTCACCCGTGATTTCTTGTGTCTTTTTTTATTTCAAAAAGAATTTAAATATTCTGCACAAATATCTCTTTCAAATTTTTCTCTTATTTAATTTATTCTATTTTTTATTTTTGAGATTTTTATTTATTATTTAATTCTTTTATAATGTATTTTTTTATTTCTACCTCTTCTATTTCTCCTTCAAGTTCAATATTCCTATTTGGCTATAGACTGAAACTCTTAAGACTTATCATATTCTTCTTTTTTGACTTAGATCTTAATATCTTGTCGAACAATCTTATATTTTTATTTCTACAAGTTTTATTTTCTATTGATATTATTCTCCTAGACTTAATAGGAATACCACTGCCTAACTTTTCTATTCTTTCACAAGATTTTTGAATATTATATTTCTTGAATATTCTCTATTTGTTACTAAATTTACTTGGCAATATCATTTTTTTATAAGTTATATGTGATATTATGTTCATGTATCTTTGTTGATTTATTTCAAAAAGGGTGTTATCTATTTCATTTTCTATTTCTTTTTCTATATTTTTTTTGCTTTTATTTTACTAGTTATAATGAAGAACAATGAATTCTACTATTTTAACATATAGACAAATAATTAATATTATAAATATTACAGGATTAAAGTTATGCAATGAAATAAAAATGTAAAAAGAAATACATAGTGATACAAAACAAGAAAAAACTAGAGTTAGGAAAATACAAGCCCTTTCTAGGAAAAATAAAAAAAAATTATATATAATATTCTTATAAAAGATATATGAGACATAAAAAATATTTTCTAAAAAAAACATAGAAAAACCTTTAGAAAAGATAATTTTAAAAAGGATAAAATAGAAATAATTTGTTATAAATGTGAAAGATTTGGCCATTTTTATATTTTTTTTTAAAAATTATGTTGTAAGTTTCAGCGGTGACATACAAGTCGCCGCTGAAAGTCGAGAATCAGCGATGATTTTGTAGTGTTTCCGCTGAAAATGAGACTTTTAACAGCAACTTCAAATGTCGTCGTTGAAAGTTTGATTTTGTATTGTCATCATAATTTTTTATTTTTAGTTATCTAATAGTTAACATTTTAAGACATTAAATTTATTGTATTATTGTAATTTTATAATGAATATATAAAATAACATAATGAGTTTTTGTTTAATATATTCTATGGTTAAATTATAACTTTAAGATAAGGTTAAAGTATTATTTAATGCTAATAAGCTAAAGTAAAGAATTAAGGCAATCATATTATTTTACGTGTGTGTTTGTATTAAAAAATTTACAACTAAAGTTAAGATTCAACCAAGGTTAGCAAACTAAAATTAGAAAAAAAGTCAGTAAATATAATATGATTTATGTTTGGATATATTTTTTTTAGAAGTCTGTTAGATAAACTAAAATTTGTTTGAATAATTTTATTCAAAAGCTAGTTAAGATGTTTAATAGTCAAAATAAGTATGAAATTTTTAATATATATTTTTTGACTAATTAATAACTAAAAAAATTAAATTTAAAATTAAAACTAATAAGTAAAAAATCTTAAATATTCAAGATAAAAGAGAAGAGAGAGAAAGCATAAGTCATCAGATTAATGTAGAAGTTAATAACACTACTTGTTTATAATAATTAAACATGTGATACTTAAATTTATTCATTCATAGAATGATATTTCATTTAATCTAATTTTTTAATTTAAATTTTACATTTAATACCAGTAACTTTAAAGCTTAATGCTAGTTTAGAAACATAAATAATTATAAACTAATGTGTAATCATCAGTATTTTTACTATTCATTCTTAGATATTTTTTATATTATAATTATAAATATGAATGTTAAAATAAATAATATAACAACCTTAAGAAGTAAAAAAAATAAAATAAATAATACAAATGATATTGTATCAATTATATTTATAGTTTACTTTAAACAAAATAAATAATATAATTTATAATTTTATAAATTAAAAAAAAATTAAATTGAAGTATTTAAGGATAGTAATGATATTTTATAATATTTAATATTTAATATATATGTGTGTTTGTATAGTTTAATAATGTGTGTGTGTGTATTTAATTATGCAATAATAAACTACAGGTTCATTCTAACTCAGTGGTAAAATAGTTGGACACAAAAGGAGGAGGTCATTGGTTCAAACTTTGGAGGAGACAACTTGCAAAATGAAAATATAAATTGGTGATATGATGACACGTGGCGTGTGGTGAGAGCGACACATAGAGAGTGACATGGTGCCACGTGGCGTAAGGTGAGGGCGACACGTGGTGCGAGGTGGGGCCATATGTGGAGGGTGACATGGCACCACGTGGCGTGAGGTGGGGCGTCACATGGCGTATAGTGAGAGCGACACATGGAGAGTGACATGGCACAACGTGGCATGAGGTGGGGTGCCACGTGGACGGTGATGTGGTGCTATGTGTGTAAGTGAACCAACATTACTTTTCAACGGCAACTTTTGGTAGCTTCCGTGGCGACAAATGTCGCCACTAATACTTAACATTCAGCAGTGATAGAAATAGTCGCCGTTGATTTTGGTTTTTATGGTGACAAAATGTCACCATCGATTTTCAATTTTCATTGGCGACTATCATTTAGCTATAACAAATTTTCTTTTCTATCGTCACCAATTCTCAACTTTCAGCGGTGACTTTTATTATCACCACAAATTGAATCAGCAACAGGAGCTCTCGCGACGACATTGAACATTGTGGTGATTTTTTATCGCCGTTGAAAACTTTCAGTGGTGACTTTTTGGCTTTCAGTGGTGACAAATGTCTCCGCAGATTCTTAACTTTCAGCGGTGACTTTTATTGTTGCCGCAAATTGAATAGCGACAAGAGCTCTCGCGGTGACATTGTGGCGACTTTTTATCACCGCTGAAAACTTTCAGCAACGATAAATGTTGCCGCTGAAAGTCAATTTTTTTATAGTGTACGTAGGTTCTCAATGATTCACCGATTGGGGTCAAGAGGCTTGTGGCGAATTTAGCATCAAGAATGATCAAGCAGGACCCGATGGCTTAAGAGTTTATGAGCGCTAATGGGATTCCTGCCACTACATTAATTGGGTCGTTGGCTACAAACTTGTAGAGAAACTCCCACATTCTAGTCGCACAAATTGGTCATTGAAATATAAATAGGGCACTAGAAATTTGTGGAATTTTTATCACGAATCCATACATTGGTTCAGAATTTATGGAAATTTTCTAAAGGGAATCTTTCAACTTGCTAGAAAATCACAAGGATCAAAGGTTTACTTTGTTTAAATAAAACTATTGAAATGGAGAGAGATGAATAAACATCAATTTGTAAAAAAAAAACTAGTCATTGTTTATTCCATTTTAATCATTACTTGAACCAAAATAGTCGTAGAAAAAATTCAAGTGAATAAAAAATTTGCACAAAGACATTGTAATTTCTCATTTCATTTTAATCATTACAAATATAAAATTAGTTATTAATTGAACCAAAGTAGTCACTGATGTCTACAACACTTGGACTTTACTAAAACAAATCTACATAGGGAAGTTGTAAATGCTTGTTTTGTTTTAGTCGTCACTAACACAAGTTTTATTTTTTAAACCAAAATAGTTATTGATATTTACAATACTTAAACTTGAGTGAATAAAAAATTTGCACATGGAAGTTGTAATTTGTAACATCCCTAAATTTTAAATTTGGAATTTAAGGACTAAATAAAGATAAATTGGTTAAATAACAAATAAATTGAGTTTAGTAAGTTTCCAGGGCACTATTAGGTTTGTAGGATCTTTGAGTAGTGTTAAGGTTGAGTTAGGATGGAGTTAAGCTAGGGCTAATCAAGCCCAATATCAAGGCCAAATTCGGGATAGCCATGTTGTGCCATCTGCTGTGGTGGATGCATCACACGCCACGATGGATAGGACATATTTTTGTTAAACTTGTCATGAGATCAATTCTTCCTTGACTATAGCCAAAACCTTTTAGCTGCAGTCAATTCTTTCTCAGTTGTAGCCAAAATGCTTCAGATGTGTTCTAGTTTAGCTTTCAGCTGAGGCTGAAAGTACTTGGACTAAGGCTTAATCCTTCACTGTGTCTTGACTTTTTCTTGATGTAATAACTTCATAACTTCTTCTTTACTCCTCAAATAATACTCCAGCAACCTAAGAAGGCAAGAAATTTTGTGAATTCAAGATTAATTGTACCATGATAAAGAATTATACACAAATACCAAGATTTGTCATTTAAACCCAAGTGTGAAATATGCACATTTTCCTATTATATGTACCAAAATTATACACAATTTCATCAAAAAGCATATGAAACTACAGGAAAATACGCTGAGATGACATAAATTTTTATAGGTTATCAAGGACTAAAATACTAGTGCACATTTGAATTATGATGATCAATTGATGAAATGTGAGATTAGAGCTTCCCCTTCTATTTTTTATATCAAGGGGTTGAGTAATAAAAATTTATTTAACGAGTATTGGTAGTGATGTGGTGTATTGCATAGGTCCATTTTAATTCATTGAGTATGGGCTGGGTAGTATTGGCAAGAGTTTTAGGTACTCAAGTCTTGTGCAATTGTGAAAAAAAAGTGAGTTTTGAAATGAGTGTATAAATTTTGTTTGAGAAATAATTTAAGTGTCAAACTAAAGCCATTAACTAGAGTTAGGAGAAAGCTCTTTATAGACACCTAGATTACATCAATCGGATATCGGACGAAGAAATATGAGACGTTAGGAGTTGCCATGGTTGCTATCAAATGACAGCAAAATTTTGCTATCAAAAAGCATGCAAATGTGCCACGGCGTATGACACAAAGGCTTAGGAGTCGTAGTGCATGGGCAACGAGCCACTGCGCAAGCCTCCTTTTCTACACTATTTCACTATTTTCCAATTTTAAGTAAATGCATCGATTCTTTTTAAGATCCTATGCTTTTGCATATAAAACAAACTCTAATATCCAGTTTATAAAGATTTTTTAGGATGTTTTTCAATAAAATATTGAAAACTTGGGGTCCCATTTGTACAACTTGATAAGTTTGATAATTACATAGATGTTGGAGATTAGGGAGAATTAGTAAGGGTAGCCTAACTTGTCTCTCCTCGAATATTTCAACTTGCTATTAGAGTTTTACAAGAATAGGGAATGGATAGATTATAGTCAGGTACTCTAATTGATGTCGGCATCATTCTTTGAGAATTTATTCACAAAAGAGCAGCTTATTAGAATTAATTTTTAGTGTAATGTAACTTATCCTGCTATCAATGCTATAGACATAATGTCCCTCGAAAGATTGATTGAAGATGAAGAAATAAAGGAAGTTGTTTTTCGAATTGGTGCCCTGAAGTCCCTAGGGTTGGATGGGCTTAGTCCTATATTTTATCAGAGTCAATGGAGAATTGTGGGACAATCAGGGATGAGATTTGTTAAAGAATTTTTTGAAAATCTAGAGAAAATCCATGAGATTAATCAAATTTATTTGGTACTTATCCTGAAGAAAGAGCAACTTGAGTCTTTCCATAATCTTTGTTCAGTTAGTCTTTGCAATATTATTTTTGAAGTGATTACGAAGGTTATCACAAATAGAATGAAACCTATGCTTCTAAAGATTATTTCACCATACCAATGTAGTTTCATTTGTGGACATGATAATATTATTATAGGCCAGGAGGTTATTCATTCTATGAGGAAAATTAAAAAGAGAAAAGGATTTATGGTGATTAAAATTGATCTTGAAAAGGTTTATGATAGACTAAATTGACAATTCATAATTAATTGTTTGAGAGAGCTAGAATTGCCAACTAAAATTATTGAAGTAATTCAAAATACTTTTTTGTCTACTTTAAAAATTCTATGGAATGGTAGTTGGACTGCGACTTTTACTCCTAACAGACGTTTTAGACAAGGAGACCTGTTATCAACTTATCTTTTTGTGATAATCATAGAGTTCTATCTAATTCAAATGCGATGTAGTGATGAGTGGTGGTACCCCATCAGACTTGGTAAGAATGGTCCTTATCCATATCTCATCTATGCTTTGTTGATGACATTTACTGTTTGCCGAAGCTTCTGTTAACCAAGCTAAGAATTCGAAAGAATGTTTAGACATTTTTTGTGTGGCCTCAAGCATGAAGGTGAATGCATCTAAAACCAGAATTTTCTTCTTTGAAAATGTTTATAATAACTACCAAGAGGAGATCAGTAACTTATTATGATTTACTTAGACAACTGACCTTGGGAAATATCTTAGGGTACCATTACATCACAAGAGAATAGGGAAAGAGTCCTTTATAGAGATGGTGGACAAGGTTAAACGTAGATTATCACAATGGCAAGTGAATAATCTATCATTAGTTGGACGTCATACCCTTATTGCTTCAGTTATGTTGGCCATACCATCTTACATCATGCAAACTTCTCACTTACTGGTGAGCACATGACATGCTATACCAACTAAATCGTAACTTTCTTTAGGGAAATATGGCTAACAATAAGAAATTTAGTTTGGTGGTAAAGGAGAATATGTGCAAACCAAAGAAAAATGGGGTCTAGGACTACGACATGCCAAAACGAACAACCATGCTTTTCTCATGAAGTTAGGATAGTCTCTAGTATAAAGAAGTAATGATATTTAGGTACGAGTCATAAGAGGTAAATATAATTGTGGTCAATGCCTAATAACTTGTATTAATAAAAAGAAGCCTAGATCAAATGTTTGGTTAGGTATTAAGGCTAAATGGGAGGATGTACATGCAGGAATTGAAATCACCAACAGAGGAGAGGGTGCTCGATGGAAACATGACCGAAATAGAGTTTTTTCTATTAAATCTGCATACGAGAGTATATATTCTGCATAACTCAATGAATAAGGTCGAATGTGGGAGAGAATTTAGAATTTACAGGTACCCCAATGATGTAAGTCTTTTCTTTGGCCTGTGAATCATGGTCATTTACTTACAATACTATTAGACAGAAGAGGGGTATGACGACATATGGTAAATGCATATGGTGCCATTCAAAAGGTGAGGAAACAATTCAGGTACTGTGAAATTACATTGATTCAACTTCCCTCTGGCATAGCATTGTGGATCCTAATAAATGAACTAAATTCTTTAAGCTCCCGCAGTCTGCATGGCTTACTCAAAATCTCAAATGGAACTGTAACTTGAACAATGGTGACTGGCCGGCAATTTTCACCATTTTACATTGGCTTCTCTAGAGGAGGAGGAATGAACAAATTTTTGAAGGAAGATCTCAATTTAATAAAGCTATAATAGCAGAAGCTAACTCTATCTACTACTCTCTGGCTTTGATAAGGAGGAAAATCTTAGGAATCAATTGGAATGGGATGATACTCTACAACAATCAGCAGAAGTGGCATCATCCAGGACACGGATTGGTTTCGATAATTGTTGATGGTGTTTTTTCCCATAAGACGAGAAAGCCAGGTTGTGGAGGAGTAGTTCAAGATAGCTTTAGGAAATTTCCGGTTGGATTTGTTCACAGGTTGACTTAGGGAGATAGTCTGATAGCGGAGTTGTGAGGGATACTTCTTGGCCTTCGCTTGGGGTGGGACAGAGGTTTTCGTAAGGTAGTTATTCAATCGAACTCCACTGAGGCCATTAGGCTAAGTACCTGTGAAGAAATTTTAAAGGAGATTCAGGCTCTTCAACAATGTGGATGGTGTAATTTTCTCATCTTTCTCGTTCAGCAAATTTAGCTGCTTATCACTTAGCCCAGCAGGCACTTGATTTAGATCTTGATTATTATACCATTAGTTTTCCTTCTGACAGTCTTTTATTTATGCTAAACAAGGATATTCAGTGTGCCAGTGACCTTTAATTAAGATCTTTCTTATTAAAAAAAAAAGAATCATTTCAAACTTGTTAGTGTTGTGTTAATAAATCATATTATTGAATAAAAAATTAACATGCGTACTCCGACACATCTATGAAGGCTACTTATATTATGTTAAAATCCCCATAATAAGTCTCTGTAATTTGATTAGAGTTTGTGTTGGCTATGAAAAAAATTAGAGTACGAGAAAGAAGCTCCCTTTCGTTCTTAGTTTTCTTAATTAAACATTTAATATACATCTCATACATGCAAACATGGACAGAAATAGGGATACGGAGGGAGAAATTCTTGTATAGACATGGTGCACTACATTATCTATACTTTGGTCAATAAAAATATACTATGTTATAACAGTTCAATCAAATAAAATCTCATGCATCATTACTTTTAGAATAAAGTACCTTTATTTTTTTTGTATTCTTTTTTGTAGTCTTTATCACTATCAATAATAAAATTAATTTATATTTAGAATTATCTAATATGTCATATTTTTATTTGATAGAGTATGAATGAACTAATACATTAGCTTCATACAAAAATTCCTTGATGGGAAAGGTTAGTATTTATCGAAACATGCATGATAAAAATGCGAAAGCATCTATGGTTTGTTTTGTTATTCGTAATATGTAGCCTGCCTTGGCATCTCCATGTACTCGTACGTCGCATGCCGTAAGGTATCCGTGGGAATAAAAAATCACTCCAAAGTTCAAGCCATACTAGAGAAACAACACTAATTAAACAAATCTATAACATGAACTCAAACCGTCTCTGATGCCTATAACATTAATTATCCAATGATCAATAATAATAATGAAATATTCTGGTCTTATGATCCGCTGCATTAACTACCAACTACAAAGCAGGAAGCGCCGGCATTTTATATTTGGCTCACGATCCTTAACTCTAATCTAGGCGGGGTCACGCTGAGAGATTTATTAATCCTGAACAGAAAAGATGGTGGGCTCAAGAAATCTGGCCGTAGTCGGCAACGATGACGGCCTTGGAGGTTTTTCTGGAGGAAGATCCAGCGGCCTCTATAGCCTTGACCACCTCCATACCCTCCACGACCTGTCCAAACACCACATGTTTACCATCGAGCCACTCCATCTTGGCAGTACAAATAAAGAACTGTGATCCATTGGTGCCGGGACCAGCGTTGGCCATGGATAAAACCCTTAGACCGGTGTGCTTCTTAATGAAATTCTCATCTTTAAACTTGGCTCCATAGATGGACTCGCCACCGGTGCCATTGTCGGAGGTGAAATTGCTACCCTGGCACATGAAGCTTAGGATGACGTGGTGGAAGGTGGAACCCTTGTAATGGAGGGGCTTGCCGCTACGACCAGGGCCCTTTTTACCAGTGCAAAGGGTACGGAAGTTGTTGGCAGTGTGAGGGGTAGTGTCAGCGTAAAGTTCCATGATGATGCGACCAGCCTGGGATCCACCAATGGAGATGTTAAAGAAAACCCAAGGGTTAGCAATGAGAGAACAGGGTGAGAGAAAAGGAAGAGGAGGAGGGGAGGTAGAGCGAGAGAGTAAATAAGGGAATTAATAGAGGGAAATAGGGTTTAGTTATTAGTTAGTTGAGAAGAAGGGGCAGAGATGAGCAAAAGCAGATCAACTAACACCAGCACCAATTACGCGCCTTCACACATGTAGGTTTCCACCAGGTGAGCCTATTCGAAGGAGATCAATGATACGGGCCTGGTGGAGGGCTGGAAGCATGTAGGCCTCTGCCCCAAACGATAGGATAAGGATGGGAGGAGCAATTGGTAGGAAGAGGGAGCCCAATACGTACCGAAAAAATGCCCTCCCTAGTAGGACTAAGTACTAACAATTCATAATTCATGCAAAATATAAAACTTAATTCATGATTAATTATATCATGATAACTTATGAGTAATACATAAAATAACATGTTTATAAAATGGTTTTGGATGAAAATAATATCTTAACCAATGCATCAATACCAATATACAAAGTAAAATTTATATCATGATATAGTATTCGTAGCTTTCAAAAATTACACCTCATTTTCACATATTTCATGAGATGTATGAAAACCAGTATGGTCATTGAAAGTAGATTAAATTTTATGTTTGTACACGTGACTAATATATTCCAACAGCATCGAGTAACTTTTTTCAAAAATTATGATTTAACTATATATATATATATATATATAACAAAGATTGAAATGATTCTCTTCAAGATTGGAATGGCACACTTGTTATATTGTTGTAAAAAATTATAAGCTTTCCATGTTTTAATTGTAATCTGACGAGAAGATACAAGTAATTTTTGAATAAATAATATCTTGAGGTTGATTTTCCTTCAAATTCATGCGCCAGCAAGAGAGGTTGATTTTATATATTCCTGGCCACCTAGCAGAATAGTACATACAAGCCTGTAACGGCAATGTCTCCTTTTTCCAAGGATGATAATTTAGATCTGTTTGTCATAACCTAGCCATTTAACTAACTTTTGTTATTGATAGCCTTTTCTAAACCAAAAAAAAAAAATCTACTTGTATTTTTTTTTATGGATTCATTGGCAATTTTAATCATAGATTATAAGTTCAGGAGCGATTTAAATCCTAAATTCTTTTTTTGTATTCATTTTTACTTCTAAATAATTATGTTTATGGCAATCTCCCCCTACAGTTAAAGTAAATATCTATTACTTTTAAGTATGGGGTCTAGATGTCTCTTACTCTCTCTCGCTTAAAGTCTCTTAAAATATGCTGAATTTTAATCCCTAAACTTAAGATATTATTTACGAGTAATTAAGATTAAAATGAGAGTTTATTACTATAGGAATAGTTATAGCCTTAGGATCGAGTTCAAAAGCTTATCGGGCCATTTAAGCTCGAAGTGAAGGAATTGGGGGAGTCTATACTTCATCTGCCCACCAATGAAATTGCAAGTGGTCTATCCATGAGTAGATGAACCCCCAAAAACAAAGTTTCAATTTAAACTCTATTCGCGTGCAAATGGAATTACAATGCTTATGATAATGCAGAGGCAAAACTTCTAAAACATGTTATAAGGCTTGAAATCTGCATAAAACAAAGAGGAAGAGAGAGAGGGTTGGAGAAGTCACCAGAGGATCTACTAAGACAAGGTTTTGCCATGTTTTTAGGCTCACATCATTCCTCTTCCATTTGAGTTAATTTTTAAGTTAGGGTTTTAATGTTCTTCCCTCAATACGAACGCTATGATGATTTCTAGACCTTGGGTTGTTATTAGGCAAGGTATTGGAGTTAAATGAGATAATTAGATGTTAGTTTTTGCTCTTAGAACATTGACTTTGAATGGGTTAAGCTTAAGGTGTGAATTTCTCCATTTTAGGCAAATCCTAGGCTCTTTGAAGAAAAGTTTGAGCAATGGCTTGTTACTGTTGTTATTTTAAATTGTTAAGAGTTATATGAAGCAAATGAGAGCTAATAACTCATTGGAATTGAAGTTACACTTGTGGTTGGAATTATTGGTACTTAAAATGGATACTTGGAAGTTGGAAGTGTTATGATAGTTAGTTATTTAATAATTATTATTGTTATGGATTATAGATAAATATTGTGGTGCATTGTTTGATATCAAATTTTGCTTAGGAAGCCTTTAGCATGGGGGTAACATTTAATTTCTCAAAGGTTTGAGGTGATCAGGAGAATTTTTGACCTATGTTATTGCTTGTTGATTAATTTAGGATGTTTTGTTAATGATTTAATACGAACCTAATTAATTATACACTTGATTATAGTTTTGAAAAAAAAAACACACACATACACACATGCAGGTAGGTTTTTCCTTATTTTCCAATTAAAGTTTAATATACCAGAATTGTTATGTTGTTGACTAGTTTTTATTATGAACATGTGCTTATATTATGATGATGAAATGGTGAATTGTTAATGCATGCTTGCAACCATTGATTATAACACTTCATACATGCTTGAGTTTATTATGCTGTGAGATTTGCATGATGATAAACTGTACATATTGGCATGATTGTGGTTCAGGCGAAAGGATACCTTAGGTCTAGTAGTTTCTTTCAAAGTGGAACCATATAAACTCACCTTAGAATAGGAATAGTAATCACGATCAAGTTTTCCTATATCTCACCTTAGACTGGGTGTAAGTGTAGGTGCTTTAACCTGTTTCCCTTTTATACCATTTTGAACGAGGTATAGTGTCAAGCATTATGACAACCCTCTCCTCTTATCGTCCTCTTCTTCTCCTTTTCTTAATTTTTAACTATTGTGTCAAGATTTAGATGGTTTAGATTTGATCTTTTATAAAATATTTTTATTTCAATTTTACTATATTTTTAATTGATCATATTAAATTTTAGTAGATTAATTTTTATTATTTATATTTTTTTATAATTTATCATTTTAATAATAATTTTATGAGAGATCAAATTTAAATTGTTTAAATTTTGATCTAATAGTTGAGAAGAAAAAAGAAAAGAGGAGGATAGGAAAGGAAAAATAAAGGATCTTTAGCTATTAAATTTATATTGTCCCCATTGATGATAAGTGGATGTATAAAAGAAAATTGTATTCTTTATAATTTTACATTTTGATAAATATTAAATAAAGTATAAATTAAAAATGTTTAATATCAATGGCACAAAAAATTGAATTTGAATTCTGTAACTGTACTTAGTACATGTATTGAGTGCCTATATCATCTGAGGTATTAAAATTTAAATCGACAGTTCAGATAAACTTACTTATTCATTACTCTCAAGTGGAGTATAAATTCATAACCATTGATTTGAATTTTAATGGCTTAGATAATATAAATACTTAATGCCTGTACTAAATAGAGTCACAACCCACTAAATCTGGATAGTTCCAATCTCACCAAGGATGATCAGCATACGTTGTGACTTGTGAGCATTATTCCTCCACTATCTTGCTCTCTCTCCCCTCTTTGTCTCTCGCTCTCTCTCTCGTTGAGTTGCTCATATTGCTGGAGCTCTCACTTGATTGTCTCTCACTCTTGTTGATAAGCTAATAGCACATCCATCACAAAACCACACACAAAAACAGTAAAGTAAAGAGAAGTGGAGGAGACCCTTTAGAACAATCACTATGAAATGTGCAATGAGATCGAATGTGGCCAATTCGACACCATCTTCTGCTGTATCCACCTTCTCTCTAACTAACTCCGTGCCTCCAAATTCATCAACAAGTGCCTCCTCTCCTATCCTACTGATCGTGTTTTAGGAATTTATCAGGATCATTGAAGGCAAGCACCTCATCCTCCGACATCACATAGCAACACTAGATGCCTTCAATGTTGGTCTCTACCCTGAAGCCATTCAACATTTTTCCAAAATCATTGAAGGTACTGTAGTGTGTCGCAAGGGTTTCTCACTGACTGTTATATGCTCAAAGGCTCCTCATATTTCTCTATTAGTCAAATTGTAGAGTCTATAATTGACTGTAATCGGACTTTGGCTCTTGGCTGATCTTGCATCCAAGCTCTTAATACCAAAGCCTCCCTCCTGGAATATATAATGTCTCCTTTATTTAACCATATTTAACTCCTCAATCAAGGTAATTAAGAGATTAACCCTCAAAGGATTACAGAAGTTGCAAGATTATAAAAAGAGAGAAGAATTCTCAAATCATTTACAATGGGATCCCAAAGTTTAATTTCAATCACTATCGCACACTTATAATGTTTAAAATCAGAGTTTGAAAATAATGTAGAAGCTTGGAAATTAAATAAGACAAAAAACAAAGAGTTTTAAAATTTAAAACTGTGTTTTGTACAGAAAACAAACCATGCATCGTGGCTTATGACATATGTGCCACAGCTTACTTGCCTCTGTGTCATGCACTGCGATGTGAAGCACCTTGCGTCGCGACGTCTTGCACGAATTTGATAGCAACAGTTGCTATCATTTGACAGTAGTAGGAGCAAATTTTCAACACATCTCAAATCTCTGTCCAACATTCGATTGTGGTGGTTTCAGTGTCTACATGGAGCTTTCTCCTAGATCTAGCTAATGACATAGGTTTCATACTTAAATTTATTTTCTATAAAAAGTTAGACACCAAAACTCATTTTTATCACTTTTCACATAAAACACACAACTTTTATGTCCCAACTCAACCATAAGTGCTAAAAGCCTACACCAACTCTCTGACTATATTCAATGGACTCTAGCGGACTTGTGCAATGTTACAAACACAACCAAAAAAAATATTTTTTTAAATTACTACTCAACTCCAAATTTCACAAAACACAAAGGGGAGGAAATTCATGTACAAAACCATTATTTTCATTCCAATTCTTTCAAAATATATATGTTCTTACTTGCACAAGTATTTTAGCCCTATTTACAGGTTTACAATCAAAACTCATTAACCCGGAGCACAAAATGCACAAGTTGTACACTAAGCTAATGCAAATAGTATAAAAATAATGACATAATCCTAGTTGGCAATTATACAACATTAATATACAAAAATAGAATAAAGAGGTATAAAAGTAGGATTTCACCAAAATCCTATGCCGCATAATGCTTTCCCTAAACTGGATCCAATGAGCAAAGTCCTGAAAATATTAAGAATTGAGGGGTGAGTATAACTACTCAATAACTAAGTTTCATCTAATTCATACAATTGCATATCAATTGTAAACATATGAAAATAGGTAAACACAATACAACATAAGTGAGGAACTTGGTCATGGTTCACAATACTAATAACTATATGATCAGGCCTAAAAATACTTATATCCATTTTAAATCACAATACACAATACGGGATCGCAATACATGAAAATCACATCAATATGCATAATCAAATTATTGAACTCCACTTTATTTATCTCATCAAACTTCTCGTTTACATATTCATTAAACTTCTTAACTACACATTTCATTGAACTTTACAAATTCTATTTTATTGAACCATTCACACATCAATTCATTGAACTTCACTTAGCACATGTTTAATGAAATCCTTATTAACTCATATCATTGGACTCTAAAGAAATCATATCATAGCACATCGTTAATAATGTTTTATAGAATTTTACATACACCATGTCATTGAACTTTACAAAATCATTATACTAGATTTTTTAAATAATTTATGCCACACTTGCATTTTATTCAATTTCACACATTTAAATTATCAGATGTAAATCAATAAATTAATTAACATACAAAAGCATAAAAAAGAATTTTCTCGATTACTTAAACCTTTAGAAGTCAATGATTTCACCCCTCAAAATGCTTACTCCCAAAGCTTCCACGAAACTTAAATGGTACCAAATATGCTCACTCTACAATTAATCATAATATAATTCATTAATACCCCTTTTGGATAATTTTTACTATTAACTTAATCACTTCTTCACTCCTAAGATTCAATCTCTTCCCATTCAAGGTTACTCATGAGGTTTCTTAGCTTTCCCTAACTTAAATTTATTTCATTAAACTTTTAAATAACTATTAATGGAGCCACATTACTCCAACCATTTCATTAATGGTGGATTTTCATATATTTATGACCTCCAACAACTAAAAATGCATAGAGCCATAAATGTTAAGTTTAAATAGTTCAAACAATTTTCATTAACTTTATTTAATTTAATAGGTTTAGACCCTAGCCTCTATAAATCGAGAATCATCTTTCTCAACCAAACTCTAACTCCCAAAATCAAGAAAATGGAAGAGAAAGATAGATTCAGATTTGGAAAACTTACTTCTAGTGTTTAGAAGCCTTAAATACTCTCAATGCTTTTCAACCCCAAGCTCTAGCAGAGCTTCTTATGTTTTCTTCATTCACTCTTTTGCTTCTCTCCACTTTTGCATCAATTTCACATTCTTATTTCTACGAAAAAATGGCGCATGGCACAGAAAAATCTTGCCCAAACACATTAACTTACATGTACCACGGCGTGTGGCATAGAACCTTACCCTTTATATTTTCTTTCTCTTTCATATCCGAGTGACCCGACTTCACTTCGGACCTACATTTAAGGCTAAAATTATTACCAAATACACTCGTTAGACCTCTCTGGCCACACATCTTACTAATAAACTTAATTACTCTAATTAGGCTTAATTAATTAGATTTAAATTTTGATGATGTTATACTAGTTATGAAAACGTTGCTTCTAGAGAGTGCAGTGACAAACCTATAAAAATTCATTAGAAGGGGCAATATTGATACTAAATATAAATATTAAGAATATAAAATTTTGAATATTAACTAAAATTAATATATAAATAAATTATATGAGAAGTTGAAAAATATATATTAATTTCATTTGTATCGTAAATTTATTTTTATAATAAATATAAGAGTAAATGATATTTTTAAATTATAGGCTTAATAATTTTAAAGAAAATGTGGGACAATTGATTTTTTTATAGGGGCAATTGTAATTTTAAAAGGGGAAAATATAATTTTAATCAAAAATTAAGTGCAATTTTTATTTTTCTTGTAGGGGCAATTGCCCCCTCTTTGCTTCAAGTGGGTATGTCCCTCAAAGAGTGGGGTAAGGGGAGAAGAAAGATGGGTTTGTGAGGGTAGGAGGGAATGAGAAAGAGGGCGGTAAGAAGGGAAGTACTTTGTGAATCACTCGGGGATGAATGGGAAGAACAAGGTGTGGAAGAGAAAATATTATGGAGGGACAAGAAAGAAAAGAAGCACAAAAGAAGGAGAAAATGGTGCTGCTAACCCAAGAACTGAAACTAAGAATGGCCTCTGACCAAAGACAAATGGAGGGGGGAAGAGAGGGAGAGCGAGACAGCAGAGAAGGACAGACGATCAAGTGAGAGAGAGTGAAACATACCAAGGCCATGCTGAAATGTAACAAACATTTACCCCATATTAATGGCGAGGGGAGATTGTAACTTGTAATGAGTCTAATTGTTTAGAAGTCAAAATATAACGAAAACAAGAAAATGCCATTCAATCCTTTTTTGATTAAAAAGTACATTAAACATGTAAACTTAAGTCCATAAATTATCCCTTTTGTACTTGTTTATTTGTTAGGTAATAGTTTGTTTAATAGGCCATCTGCTAGGGGAAAAATGGGCCATCTGATTTTTTTTTTTTTTGGAATGATATTGAAAACCTTCATTCATGAAAGAATGTGCACAAAAAAGAGCCTAGATACGAAAGAAACCTAAAGGGAAAAAAAATAATAAACCAAAAGTAAAGACCTTCCCCAATTAAGTAACAGGAGGTTGATAATATAAATTTAAATCATTACTAAGATTAAGAGTTGATTTAGCTAAATAATTACTCATCCTATTATTCTCTCTCATTACTAAGATTAAAAGTGATTTAGCTAAATAATTACTCATCCTATTATTCTCTCTATATAAAAAATGAAGATGTACATCTCAATCTTTAATCAAAAGTTTGTTGGTAGAGTTGATAATTTGTTGAAAATGATGATAATTGTAGTTATTCCTTGTGACCGTGGAGATGGTGCTTGCACAATCAACCCTTCTTCTAGCAAAGCTCTAGGCCTTTGAAAATGTCTAAAACTTTAAAAATAGGTGGTATTTGCCCCACTTTACCTTTTAAACACAGGATCTAGTCCTTATTAAAGTCTCTCAACACACCACCACAAGCTCTAGGCCATCTGATTTTAAATGTAGGAATTGATTGGGAACTTTATTTTGGTAAAAAATTGTAAAACCCCGCTATATTGTGTTTTTCATATTTATTATATTTTCCTCAAACAACTCATATACTTACTGTCATATGTGACTTATAAGCTATAATTTGCATAAGTTTTGATTTGATAATATCTTTTCTTTTGCAAAATATAATCCTCTGTTGCCGTTTGCTCTACAATGAAAGCAACAGTAACATTTTGATAAAAAAAAAAAATCAGTAACGCTGACGTGTCTCTGTGCATTGCACGGGGGCATACTCTAGCTATACTGTAAATGATAAAAAGAAAAGATATTTTAAGAAAATCAAAACACTTTTTACCAATAATTACCTATTTTTCTTAATCTTATGAATTAGTTAACCAGCATAAGAATCTAATATTCTGAAGATCTGTCCCCTCATGCATATCCGATAAAATTCAAATGACAATGAGAAGATTAGCATGATATTGATTTCTTTCCACTGCGCCTCCATTGCAAATGTAAACTATTTACATTAAATTTTTAACAATACAGATTAACTTATACTTTTAAAATTATTAAATTTAAATCATCAACTCCAATGCACTTTTGTGGAGGGAAGCTAATCCGATAGACACAAATGGAGAAACGATACGACGAAGATCCGTCGCAAATCCTTGTTCCCCAATGGTTGCAACTTTTTTGGCTCAGGCTTGACAAGCATACTATCACTGTCGAATTTCGCCGATGTCCATTATCCTGATTTGCTCTGTTAAACACCTCTTAATCTCGTTGATGGGGTTTGGTCGAAACAAAGTTGGACCATCAAGGAATTTCAGTCGTTGCTGAATTATCGCTTTAAGTCTTTCCGGGAAGAGCCAGCTGCAATGCCGAATCCCTTCCTCTGCTGGAAGAACACGAGAACGATGACTTTGATGCCCAAAGCAGCATACAAGGAAGCGGACGAGGAAACACGACACTTCACCGTGTCGGAGGAACAGTGGCTGTTTGAGTACTGTGGAATGAATTCTTAACGAGTGCTTTGGAGCTGAAATTGAACAAAGTCGGCAATGTTTGCCAGCGTGGGTGATTAGTGGGGTGGATGACTGGATGTTGACCCCAGATTCTAATGACGGTTGTCGGTTTTCCCCTTTTGGCGAAAACATTCTAATGACGCTTTTGTTGACAATGATAAACAGGGCAAAGTCCTTTCTGCTTTCGAGTTTTGAGCAACAGCCCTAAACCCGCAGAGGACCTCGTTTTATTTCTAACTCAATAACTGTCCCCACTAGTTAAGATCCGCGGCAGATATCTAAATATTTTTTGCACTCTTAACACTTGAAAAGATTTTTTTTTTTTAACACAACAAATAAGTACTTAGCCCATCATCATCGATAAAAGCTCGGATAGGGTTAAAAATAATATATATTATTTTCAAATCGATCATTAATCAGTGTCACCAGCACATCGCAAATCGAACAAAATATTCCGCAGAGAACATCTCTATTCTACAAATTTTACAGTCGCGATCCTATCAAATATCAGTATATCATGAGAATGAGAACAATTTCTTCCGCACCAAGTCATCGACTAATTAAGGGCAAACTGTAAAACCAACAAATGGGATAAGAGAAAAAATAATTAATAATAATAGAAAGAGAAAATTCATCTACTGCAGCCCAGAGGAACGTGGTTTACTGGTTACTATGAAATTCTTAACCCTTTTAATCATAATCCTGTTCTGCCTTGCCTTAGCTGCCATGACCCTACTGAGATGTTTGTTAGCCAAACTTAGATCAAAGGGTTGAGAACAATCGACTGGCATGGAGTCGTCGGGAGAGACGTTCAGATCGGGAATTCCAAACGGACCCATACTGGTGTTAGCGACCATGCCTGATCCACTAATTGATGGCAACGACGTCGTTGGTTGACAAGACTCGCCCATTTGGCAGGCGATTCGCTTCGCCTGCTGATGACGCTGATCAGGATCTTGATTTTCAGCCATGGAAGACGTCTTGACCGGAGCATCGACTCTTTGCAAGCCCATTTTCACAGAGGGATTTTCCCTTTGACGACCAACACTTAACTGTTTTATTTAAAAAAGGGGGGAAAAAACAATCCAACAAGGTTTAGACCTACAGCAGATAAAGCGAGCGATAAAGTAACATAAAACTCAGGGTAAAAAAAAAAAAAACAAAGAAACTAAAACAGAAGGGAGAAGAAAAAAAGAAGGACAAACATCATGGAAGCGGAGGAAAAGGAACAATTGGGGGGAGACAAAGGAAAGCAAAAGAATTGACTACCTCTTCTTTCCGTGCCTTCAACTTCAAATTGTGGGCAATCAGATCGTCGAGGTAACGTTTCACATTATCTACCTCCTGTTTGAATTTCACAGATCAAACAGTAAGCAAGAAAACCAGATACGGCACATATCTTTTCGGACTAAAAGGGCAAGTCAATCGCTAAATGCAACGTCGGTTACTCCACCATAGTAAATAACCGGGGGGGGGGGGAAGTTACCCCTTGAAGCAACTGTTTGCTGCTCGTCAATTCTTCTATCGTCCTCAAAAAGTCATCTCTCTTCTACAGGTTTTAAAAACATAAAAAATTCAAAAATTAGATAACGACGAGATAAAATCCTGTTAAATGAGCCCCGAGAAAGCAGATTGAAATAATTAAGGAGATGAAGAAAAGACGAAAGCAAGGCAGTAAAACACACCCTTTTCCGAGATTGTTTCTTTTTCAAAACGACGGGCTTCTCGTCAGATTCACTGGGCGAAAACGAAAGAGGGGTAGCAGGACTAGGAGCATTAGCCTTGACCGCCGGCAAACTATCGGTGTCGGACGCATGGGCAACGCCGTCTTTAGCAGCGGGATGCGACGGCGACGGCGTCCTGGAAAGTCGAAGACGGAGACGGAGAGAATGAGACTGATTAGAGGGAAGGTCAATTGCAGATCTCCTCCGCTTACAGCCCCAGGCGGACGGTAAGAAAGAGCGGACCTCAGATTCCAAGATAAGTTGCGGCAGCCGAGCAAGGATTTCAAGAACTCGAGTCTCCTCGGCAGACAACATGGCAGAGGCGGAGTTGGAAACCGAGAGGGATTGCCAATGCGTTGTTTTCTTCCGTCGCCCGCAAACCAAGCTGGGTCTGAATATCCGCAGAAACAGAGGAGCTTTACTGTACTCTCGGATAGATAATAGAGGGAGGGAGGGAGGGAGGGAGGGAATTAGATTAGAGGGTTGAGAAGGGAGAGAGAGAGAGAGAGAGTGATGTGGTGCTGGTAGGGTGAGGGAGGGAAGGAGAAGAGGAGGACGCAAAAATAAAAATAAAAATAAAAAAAGGGAATGGGAAAAACTGTGAGAGGGGGTATCATCCGACACGTGTCGAGGAGGGAAAGATTGGGGCTCACTAGGGTTTTATATGGAGCTTTATTTGGTAAAGCCGCTCCTGCGTCTGTTTGGTTCACTAGGCTCCCAATTCCTTCTCCGCTTTCTCCATGCCATTTCTAACCAAGTAGCGCCTGCACGCCCTCTTTCAGCTTCTCTTTCGTTTAAAATTTCGCTCACTTGTTTCCCCTTTTAACTTCTGGGTGAATTGCTTTGAGGTAAATATCACAGGGTTGATTGTCAACCTCCTTTGCTAACTTGTTGGTCCATTTTGTTAAGTTGTAAATGAATCTTGTAATATTTAAATATACTTTATAATTTATAATACTTGTGTATACTGTTGTCTCAACTTTTCTTTAATCTTCATACACCCACATTTTTAGTGTTTTAATATCAATAACAAAGACATTCACTTTGCCGGTCCGCCCTCTCCCCAGCTCTTCTTCCCCTTCTTTTCTAATCATCCTTCCTTTTCTATTCTAGTTATTAAAAAAAAAACAACAATTATCTTTTCTTACTTCGTCTCTTTAACTTTCACCATAAAATCAAGGGGGTTGTTAGAATCTTTAATTTGATTGTTTACCGGACTTTTTTTAAAATAGATTTATTAGGCTTGTGAATCTTCATAAACCACAGATTGTAGAGAGATGGGGTGAAGCATGATTCGGGAAATGACCATCGGCATTAAACAGAACTTTTATGACAATCGGCTCGGGACAAATAATTGCCCAGAACTGTTCCGTTTTCAGTTGGTCAAGAAAACGAAAAAAAGGAAAGTAGTTTATGAGAATGGGGAATAACGAGCATCCCATTATGGTTAACAGCCCTGAAATTGATCGAAAATATGGGAAATTAATTGCGCGCGGAATTTGAGAGGGTGTTTCTTTTTTGTTAGAAGGGAAAGAGTGTCTCTTAAAATTTGGTCAGAAAGGCCAAATAAAATAAAAGTAAAATATAGTGACTTTTCATCTATTTTATTTTAATTATAAAGACCTTCTTTTTATTTTAAAAACTTACGTTTTAGTCTCATTCCATAAAATCGTTAAAAATATTCTGTTAAAAATTTTAAAATATTTAATTTTCTATTGGTATTTATATTAAAAATTTTTAAATTATTAATTTATCCTTATAATCTAACTGTCTATTCTCTCTTCCAATTTCAGAAAATATAAATAATTACGTATGTGGATATTCAAATCAATAATTTAAAATTTTATGTCAAAATTTATGAAATTTAAAAAAATTAAACATAAATTATATTAAATAATTTATTATATTAAATATTTATTTTATTTTTGGCCCAAAAATTCTTATTTCATTAATTTGTTTAATTGCACATTTGAAATAATATTTTTAATTATTTTATGTATTTTAATATTTTTAAAATACTAAATAAATAAATTTTAAAAATAAAAATAAAATATAAATTAAAAAAGTAAAATGCATATGCATTAAATTTTTTGAGTAATTTGAATAATTTTTAGACAATATGTATATTTGAAAAGGAATTATTTTGGTTTAACATATAAGTTAATAATGAACTAACAATAATTGAATGGATAAAAATAAAATTTTAAAAATAGAAAAGGTGCTTGTGTCTTGGATCTCTTCATACTAGAAGAAGTTTATATAAGTTTTAAAATAAAAAGTAGATATCTGTAGTTAGGACAAAATAGATGTGATGTTGAAGTATTTTACTCATAAAATAATGATTAATTAAAGTAATAGTGTAGTCCAATTGTACCAAAACATATGACATTTTTTAAAAATCTCGCTTGTTTCAAACTATAGAGTATTGAGAAGGTTTTATATATTTTTCTAATCATATCTTTATTTTATTATATTTCACTCAAATAATTAATGAGAGTATTTTAAATAAATTAAATATTAGATTTATTCTACTCAAGGTATGATTCAAAAATATATTTTTTAAAAAAATTAACATTTTAGCTAAATTTTAAAAAACATAAATTAATTAGTAATAACTTAATTCTATACAATAATAACAGTGGGTTACAGCGTAAAAATTTGGAAAGTGGCTTCGTGTTTCTGATTTTTTGCGCCCAGAATTATTACTTAGTTTGATATTTTTGAGATTTCATTACGCGCCACCTATTAGATTACTGCTTTAAGATCTAGATCAATTTGAATAGTTAGACCAGTCGAACAATCACTTGGAAAGAGAAAAAATGATCTAATTTAATCATTTAGTTCGTTCTAGCATTTGACTCTAGTTAGTTCATTTTGACAATTGATTCAAATTGGCTCACTTTGACAGAGCAATTTTTAAAGACTCAAAGCAAAAATTCATTAAATCAAAACATCTGAATTGATTTGACTTATTTTTTAATATATATATATATATATATATGTTTGTATATATATATATATTATTTTTTATTTAATTATTGATCTAATTGATTAAATTATGAGATCTATAATTCATTAATTTTTCCGGTTCATTCTCTTATATGAGTAAAACCTTTGGAACAATCCTTCTGCAGAGTTCTCTGCAGTTTTGCACATTTTGAATGCAGAGGGACGCAAAATTTCATATATTGACGTTTGATTATAAAATAAAGTAATAAATTTTTTATTTTATAAAATAAATTTCATTTGGATTGACGTCTGACGAGACGCGGGCATGCAAAGCCCTTGCAATCTCTACACGGCATCTCTTGAAGCTGTAAAGGTCGGCTCCTGGAGCAGCTGGACGTTGAAATCAGACGCAAGACTCATTTCAAGCATATCGGTTCTTGAAGCTCTAATCCCTCCGATCTCACTTATAAATTATTTTAAAAAAATTATTTTATTTTATTTATAAATTATAGTACAGTTTTTTAAATAATATTTAAAAAATATTTTTAAAATTATCCTTCATAAAATAGAGAAGATAACATGACATTGCTTTTAAAATTTATTATACAAGAGTATATTTAAAATTCTACACACTTTATACTTTTTTTGTATTGATATTGATGAAATTGATAAAAATGACTTATAAAAAGGATTGAGGAATATCACTTATTAGTGCTATGAAAACTAGACCAAACTAACTAGTTTGACTTGTCGAACTGGGCACCATTTAATCTGACCCGATCACTACAAGAAACTAATAGTTTTGAGAACGGGCTAAACCGACCTTAAACCGGTCAAAAGTAGCGAATTTGGTTGAACAGACATTTTTTAACTCTTTTTAAAATTTAATTCACATTTTTAAACTATAATTTACACATCTTTATGCCTAATAAGCATTGTAAAATGAAAAGATGAGCAAATATACTGAAATATATATAAGTTATGTCTTTATTTTAAAATTATAAATTACACCCATGAAATAAGCGTGTGTGTATTGAATGAAAATGATGAAATATAGATGGATATTATCCTTTTTATTATATGTTATTTTAATTTAAAATTTAATTATTCATTGTTGTTATATTATATAATTATTTCTATCTATTTTAAATATATAACATATATGTTCTTTCCGTTAAAAAATATAAGACATTTTTTAAAGAGTTATATATTCAAAAATATAAAGCATTTTTAATTTTTTGAAGTATAATCATCTTTTTTTAAAAGTACCCTGTTGACAATAACTTAATATTTATTATAAAATATTTAATAAAGGTAAATATAAAAATATAAAGCCACTTAAAAAAGTGAATAACTACTTTACTAAAATTCAATTAAAAATATCTGACATGTTTAAACTAAATCAGTATACAGTATATATTAATATATTCACGATGAGTTGGACCACAATTTAGATCATGATCTGCTGTGAATCAATACTTCAGCCACTTTTAATAGCCTTGGCCAGTCCCATTTTTTCACATTGCTGATTATATGACTTAGCATTAGTAAGTCCACCCTATATGATTAAAACCCGTCGAAAATTACCATTCATGAATGCTTGTCATTTTAGTTTAGGTAGTTAAAAATAAAATAAAAAATCCAATTTTTTAATTTAATCTTTTCCCCATAGAATATGACCGACACTCGGAATGCCCGCGTAGGGAGATTCAACTAGGAAGTGGTCAGCCTCATTGGCAGATATAAAACCATCCTGTCAATCACACTACAGTTGTCCATGAATTTGAATCAAATGAGAAATGGTAGTCATGTGAAAATCGCAATAACCAGAACAATCAGGCCTCTTTTCTTTTCTTGGCTTTGGGTAATATAAACTGATCCCCAGAGTCAGAGTCATCCTCCACTTTCCGCTTCCTGGATTGCTTCTGTGCGGAGGCCGTTTTCTTATGTGCACAAGGCATGGGTGTAGATCGTGTTTTCTTCTTCACTGTTACAGAATCACTGCAGCTCTTCACTGCAGTTGCTGTCTTCAATGGAGAACTCAACTTGCTCTGCAACCCCCTCTTCTGCTTCTTCTCATACACTTCCATTGCCAATTCTTCAGGAAGCAATCCAGATTCCATCATCCTGCAGTTACACTACAATGTTATGGTACCTTTCCCCCTCCCACAATAGTTAATGATTATATCATAGATAGATATCAAAAGTTTCTACAAGAACTGAGCCAAATCAATTGCATGCTGTACATATCCATTAGGGGCACTGTTCGTTTAAACTCTAAAGGGTTACCCCGGCAAAACAAAATAATTATCCAGCAGCTAGTAAAGGATAACCTTAAGGACTACTCTGCCAAAAACAGAAAAAGAAAAGAAAAGGATAAAAACAACAAAGTTACAGGAGATATCTTACTAGGTAGGATAGCAGTCAAACAGCTTCCCCTTTATTCAATTTCAAACACGCATTAAGGAGCCATTTGCATATAATTATATTAAATTACTTAATATCTAGAGTATCATGGTATATAAGATTCACACGTTTGGTATAATAATTGAAAGTTTAAACAAAAATTACAGAGCTAAAGCTAAAGATTCAAAGATGTAAAATTGCAATAACTTGGTCTTTGGATTAATACAAGTCACTTTGATCCTAATTGCCATCACGCATCTTAATAACTGTATGTCAAATCCAAGCACTGGAGATGCCGAGGCAAAGATCACATTGTACCAAATGACTCCATATTGCTCAATGTCTCTTTACTATCATATTCTTTCCAGAGATAAATAGTACGCCATCCGATTTTAAATTTAGGAACTAGATAACTAATTTATACATATTAACAGTATGGGTTATTTTAGACAAAAGCAGGGTTATTTTAGACAAAAGCAAACTCTTCAACTAGCTCCTGCATTTAGGATCAAAAGGAGTAGTGATAAGTGCATCTTTTACACATAAAAAGGTATAGATTTTTTATTATATTTGGATAAATTCATTAATATTTTATACCTATTTAAATAATTTTTATATATTTTCTTATTATCACTCAATTATAAGATAAAAAAGCATTTTCTAACAAATCTACTCAAATTATTCTTTTTTTTTTATTGTGCAGGGAAAATCTAGAAAAGAAGTTAGAAGAGAGAAGTAGTTTGATAAAAACTACTACAACAAAGGAGAACAGAAGATAAAGGGTTCTGAGGCCATCAACTAATTTTATTCTGCAGTTCAGAATGTGTCACTTCAATAATTCTTTTGTGGATAAAACTTGGCAGATGAAAAAAAAATAAATTAAATCAATACAACAAGAAACCGAAAAACTCTTAAACAACTAGAAACTTGAAAACCTAACATTCAGGGCTCATATTTTAAGGATTCGTATCTAACAAGACTATTTTCAACGATCAAGTTGAGCCAGCTGGAACGCTAGTGATCAGTCCAGATTGACATAAACTCAGCATATTACAACTCCAACGAACAGGCCGTGAACCCACCGAATTACTTAATCAGATAGGAACAACAACACAAGATCATTGTTCCCATGCTAGCAATGTAGAAAAGATAAGTATGATCTCTAAAATGTAAATGAATTCATTGCTAGGATAAAACTTGACAAACTAATAGCATTATATATCCATGCAAACCCAACATGATTGGCAAGAAATATGAAAGAGTTAGACCAATGCTTTTACCTCATGTGATCACCCTGCCCATTCAACCCTTGATTTAAAAGTAACTAAGATGATATTTCGCGTGGTCAAAGTCACTGACGTAGGTAGTGCTCTTATAGTGCAAAACCCTCATAGTGTTGTGCCAGCTATAGTAAAACATAGCACTAGAAAAATAATAACACAATTGACAATAAATAAAACGTATTGAAAGCCAAACTCACATTAAAAGCATTAATAAAAAAATTACAACACAATATCAGCCATGAATCATAACAAGTGCTTAGACCATCAACATTATCAATGTCTAACAAAAGTTTTTTAGTCAAGCTTAGTGAGATATCTCAACCAATTCCTCTTCATCAAGTGCAAACATCCTAACATCCTCAATGATTATCATTTTAGGCAATCTCAATTTCCTCTTCATTGTTCATCAGCTATATCAAGAGTTTCATATTTTAGTTTGTTGTTTACCCTGCCAATCGACCACTCATTGCTCAAGTCAATATCTTTCAGTAAGATGAGGCCAATGGTATCCGAAGAATTAAATTTTCTTGTCAAAGCCTATTAAGCCAAACTGAAACATTCAACACCAATCACTGAAGGATGGATTGAGTGAATCTCCGACGACAGCCTATGCAAAATAAGGACCATTGCTGCCCTCTAGCTTGAACTTACCCAAGGATGGATTGAGACACTGAGTGAATCTCCAACAACAGCCTATCCAGAATATAGGACTATCATTATCCTCTAGCCCTGTAGCACAAAATCTACAGCTAAAGAGGAGCTACAATAGAGCTGCAAGGCCACATGAGGCGTAGCGCCAAGAATCATGTTGCAGAGATACAAGTCATGGAGGGCTATTAATATCTGTGAACATAGTACCACAGAAGTGAAGCAGCAACACACCTTGTTACTATGAATTCTCTCACAAAGGCTGATTCATATGCTTTGAAAGTTGCAATGACACTATTCATCCAAATGCCAACTCACTCACAGAGCTCTTATCATGCTGACTCCATAGTGATATTCTCGGGGGACCCAAAGTCATTAATAAAGGCCAACCCTTTTATCTCATACAGTCAAGATATATCATTAATCTTTTCAACTGATGAAGAAAATAGGAAAAACAAAGCATTAAAAATAGCTTCCTTCACCCTCCAACACGCTCGGTAAATTTTCAATTTTCAACACGCTATAAAAATGGGGATGGGCAGGGATAGCTCACCACAGCTGTGCCATTTCGCTTTTGGGAACTTGCTTATACAGAGTTTCGTAAAATATCCTCAGAGGGTCTTTCTGAAATATTTGCAATGAAACAAAAGTAATCATCAGTATCACTCAAGCTTCTCCAGCAACAGAGTTAAATTGAGCTAAAACATGAAGGCAACGGCATACCTCTTCCGGCGGATCCCGTTTCTGCCCAGGTAAATCATAGACCTTCTTTTGTTTCTTCTGCTCAGCAGCAGGCACACCATTATTCTTTCCTTGCTCTTTTATCTTCTTCTTCTTCTTCGGTTCCTTTTGTCCCCAAACAGACACATCCATTAATGTTAATTTGGCCAGGTGTTACAAACCTTTGATGAACCAGAACATAGAAGTCCATCCATTATACAGAGCAAATTTTTTACACCTAGGCCGGGGGTACGGAAGACGCTCCATAAGCACCCGTTTTTCGTTTCAACAAAAGAAAAGTCGACAAACCTTTCTGAGGCTCATTATGGAGCTCCGTTTGGCGAGTGGCATGTCATCGTCGTCGGCGCTGTCTTCAGGCTCTTCCTTTTTCACTTTGGGTTGCCTGGGTCGAGAGGCAGAACTAGCAGCCTTGACTGGTATTGGAGAATCATCTGCTTCAGGTTCCTCCTTCTTCACTTTTGCAATTTTGGGTTGGGGCTTCGCATTTGCAATTGTGGCTTTGGTGAGCTGCTTGGAGCCCAAACTCTTCTTGTCCTCTTCCTCCTCTTGATTATCAGGCTTCACGGGCGTTGCATCCTCTGGAGGCATTTGTTAGGAAAATCAAACGAGCGCGCAGAGGAAGGAGGGAGAAGCAGAGGGTTTTGCGAGTGAATACGAAATCCGAATTCAACGCCCCGGGGTTTCAATTTTCAAGTTCTTAACGTTTGGTATGGTTTGGGCTCGTCTCATGTGTTGCGAGAATTGGGTTTTAATCAGTTGCGCATCACGAATGCGCCCAAAAAATGGCACCTATCAGACTTCAAGCCCATCGCTGTTTACCCGTCGTGCGCGCCCTCCAATAAGAGGATACAGCAATTTAAAACAAAAACAAAAAAGGCGGGAAAATTAGGGAAGGAATCTTATACTACTAAAATTTTATTATAAAGACCATAAAAGCTAAAATTAGGTTAGGATGAAGAATTAAGTTATATATAATTGACTATTGTTACTTTACTGCAAAATCTGTCAACCTTAAAATTAACATGGGGTACTGCTCAAGTTACAAAAGTATTCTTTTTAAAACAAAAGTTGTGTAATTTTCAATTTCACAGTTCACACCAAAAATAAAAAGTAGTATTAAATTTAATTAGAACAATATAATTTTAAAAAAATCAATCTATTTTTTAAAAAAATCTTTACTTTTAAAAATTAAATCAATATAAATTTAAAAAGTCTTTACCTTTAAAAAAACTATTAAATTTTGCCAAGAACCCGTGCGTTCTCAATGTTTGGGCTTTTGAATTTTTGAGAGATACGAGATTATTAACTTGCTGCAGTTCACATTAATTTAGCCTTGTTTCAATTTTCTGTTTTTCATCTCCTTGTTATATAAAGAAATAGCTTTTTCTAGAATATTGTGTTTTTATTGGTAACTATATAATAAAACGTGCGACATATGGTTGAAAAAAATGTAGAAGATATGATTAGGGGCAATATAACATTTTTAAAATTATATTGAGATAGTTGAGCCTTCTAAATAATAGCTATTTTTAAGATCATCTTTAATAAATATTTTTTTTCTACACCTTTCGTTGTAATTTTTCCAAAAAAAAAATCAAAGAACTTATTGTTAGCAAAATAACAACTTTTAAGTATGCCGATCTTTAACGTTCAAAATAAATATTAAATTTTTTTAAAAAAATAAAATTTAATTTAACATTGTTTATTATATATTGAAACTTATTAATTTAATCTACTCTTTTTGGCAAGCATAGAGACTAGGTTTTATCAACAGGAAAGATTATATTTAATTTATTGAGACGTTAAAGGCAAATACGTAAAAGGGTTGTGATTTGCACTCTATACATACTATTTGCTCAAGTGACAAGATAATTAGTTGGTATAAATATAATTTGCTCTAACTTTTAAGAGAAGTGATTAGTTTATATTTATAGAAAATTTTATGCTTGTAGTATTAAATGTGTAATAAATGTGAGAATATTGTCACTGTTATGAAACTAAAAAAAATATTAGAGAAATCTAAGATGGAAGAAATGAACAAATCAAAAGAGGATTGAAAAAAAAGGAGCAGTACTTCCTCTATTTCAAATTATTGAATACTTTTAAAGAAGTTTATTTATCTTAAAATATAAGACACTTTGAGTAAATTAAGATTTCATTAAATGCACTGATTTTAATATTACCTTTTCTCTCTCTATAATTAATTTTTATCCTTTCTCTTTTTAATATATTAAATTATGGGTATTTTTAAAAGTTTATGTTTATGTTTTGGAAAGATAAGGTTATTAAGTGTCTTTAATTAGGTTTATTGGTATGTAAAATTTTATCCAAAATTGTCTTATAATTTGAAACGGAGGGAGTAATATTCATTTTTTATAGGTTTCTCTAATGTGTAGTATATGGCCTTTATTTACAAGCTCCAACCTTAATCAAGACTTATAATTGATTAAATAGCAAGATTAATTTATATCAATATACAATATATAACCTTTTAAGTTTATGAGTATTAAACATGAAAAAAACTCTTAAAGCAATTCATTAGAGAGGTTATAGAATGTGGGATATAAAAGGCCTAGAGTTGGAAGAGTTTATGAACATCCATACAATAATATTTATAACATTTCCCCTTGGATATTCATGAACAAATATTGTGCTTCGTTAAAATCTTATTAGAAAAAACCCAGTGGGACAAAAACTTAGTAAAAGAAAAAAATACACAATACATATTGAAGAAGTCTCATTAAAAACTTTATCAGAAAAATCATGTGAGACAAAACCTTGGTTAAGGAAAAAAAATACAACATGAACTTTACTCCCCTAATAATGATATCAATTTAACTCCCCCTAATAATAACACCATTTATTGTTGTTGTATCTCAATAGAGAATACTAATTTATCAAATGTGATTGTTGCCAATACTTTTTTAAATAGGTCTTCTTTTTAGCTTATACATGATGCATTTTATCATACATATATTCTTCTAACATATTTTCTGGATATGTTGAATTATCAATATACATTCTATTTATATGATGTACTATGGAGATTATAAAAGAAAAATTATTTTAAAAATCATCATGGTATATATTGCATCTGCATGTTTAATTTGTCTGCTAAACAAAACGATCTCATGTAATAGTTTCGTAGAACCATACCAGCCAAATCTTTATATCAATATACAGTTGTGTACTTGCAGGAACTCAATTTTGCTTCCAAAATTATAACAAATGCAATATTAGTAAAATATATAAATATTATCATAGAATAAATATATGGTGTGTGTAGACCTTTAAATTCAATATATTTTATAGACATATTTTCATAAAATATAATGATTTTAAAATAATTGAGATATTTAATAATTTAATTTACAAGTTGAGTAAAATGTAAAATTATACATTCTTTTAATGTATATATGTTGAGTTAATTATATATACTCAGACTATGTTAGTCTACTTAATATAATAAATAATTATTTTGATCATGCTTTTGAAATTTTTTATCCTTCAAGGATGCTTATATAAATCTCACAGTTTAGTGAATCATATGCATGTGTTATAATATACAATAGACACATCATATTTTAATTTCATATATTGCCAAATTAATAATATAATATAACAAAAATCCACCACAAGATAATTTACTAGGTCATGATCATTATTATACCGTTGTAAAAATCCTTATTTTCATATAAATGTTTACATACCTCATGATAATTTTATGCTTCGGTATTTGAACTATAAGTGCATAACTTTTCATATATTTAAAATAAATATAATTTTACTGAGACTACGTTGTTTTTCTTTCCTTTTCCATTGGCCAATCATCTTTCTATCTACTTTTTAATACCATATTTGCATAAGATCTTTATTTGATTATGTGATATTATCATCAAAATTGTTGTCAACAAATTTATACTTTCAGTTTTATTTTTTCAATTGTGACATAACGTTTTAAAATTTCTTTATTGCTTTCAGGTACCTGAACCTCTTTTGGGGTTTTCATAATTAGTTATGTCTTGACCTTCTTTTAAAGTGTCTGCCTCCTTAATATAATCATTTTAATTATATGCTCTTTCTTTTTTAAGATATTTATATTTGGAACCAATTGATCTCTCATACTTCAGGCATGCCTCGCTTTTTTTTTTATACTAATTGGAGCTTCTTCAGTTGGAATATGAGATTTAACAATTCTCATTTCGGTCAGTATATAATTGCATCTGGCCTGTATCTTGCAATATTTTATGAATGTATTTAATGAACTTTTAGTTCATATTGCTATTTGAGAGGATTTGAATAAGATGATGATAATGCATTCTATATATTTTCTTTTTCAACTATTCTTTTTCTCCCCCTTATGTTGAAAAAACTCGGTGAACTAACAATCCACTCATCATATAGTATAAGTCTCCTAATTTCATTTGTTTTTTTTAGAAAACATTCCTTTGTTTCATTTAGGGACAAATGCTTTATTTAAACAATCTTACAAACTCGAGGTTGCAGATTAAAAATAATCATATTCATAACCATCTTATAAATACATCTACCAAATTTATCAAACACTTGTATAGTTCACATGCTATTTGAATGGGCCCATATATATAAATTTGATATATTTTCAGAAATGTGAAGATTCATTCAAAGTTATAAGTAATGATATTTTCATAATCATCTTTTTGAGAACAAACAACACATACTAATTATCTAATTTCATATATATATATATACACAGATGTTGGCAATTGATGAAGAATCTTCTGGTTCTTCAAAATTAAATATAAATATATATTCTCAATAATTATTTATATCATATATACGATCCAACATAATAAAACAAGTTATGTTAATAATATATTTGTTAAGATTAGTAAACTTCTAGTTTACTGTAACATTTTTTTAACCAGTAGTAAATTTTCAATTTTCATAACATGTGATTGATTTACTATTTTAACATAATATCAATTAGGGATATTTATTGTGCTTTAAGAGGGAATACATAAGGGGAACTTCATCCAACATTAACACATATGTATATTGCAACAATCTCTTTCTCAAGTTTGTGAGTTAAGCAAACATACCTCTCTTATTTCTATCTTTGTCAAATTTTAAAGACATTTATTAGCATATAATAATCAAATGATATGCCATTCACCTTTCAGGTCAAAGTGCTTTTCAATTCACAAACAACCATAAGTTCACTTTAATTGAGCTATCATCTCTAAACTCTTGATAAAATGAAGCTCAAACATAGATATATGGGTCATATTTTTCACTATTAATCATTTTTTTCACTAAAAAATTTCCATTATTAATTGCATACCATGACAAATAATAAAATTCTTCAGGAACTATCATGTATTAATAGCATACACAAGTATGCACATAAATGCATTTTTTCGCTATTCAATAATAACATATTCAATTTAATTTACTTCTTTTGATATATATTCTAAGTATGAATATGTTACAAAGTATGAATATGAAATATTTTAAATTTTTTTCATCACATATTGTCTCAAAATTCCTTTGATAGGAATTATAATTAATGTTCCTTTATATATTTTTGTAACATCTCAGAATTATTTCTTGAATTAATCAAGAAATTTATAGGAGCTTGAAAAAATTCCATAAAGACTAACGTGCGTGCGTGCGTGCGTGTGTGTGTGTGTGTGAGTGTAAGGATCAAAATTCAAATAATTTATGATGTGTAGGGGTTAAAGTGTGATGGAGAAAAGTTAATAAGAATGTAAAAAATAAATAAAAATCCAACATATTGTCATAAATATTATAACATGAAATGATTCAAATTAGCCATGCTATTTACAAATTCATAAATTTAACTTGCAATACACATATATACTTCAAAACCATCACAAAAATGATTCTGTTCGTCAATTATTAACTTCTCATAATAAACTTTTTCATAAAATCAAAAAAATTATCATTCTATCAATTCAAATGTGATACAAATATATAATTTTTTTCGTTGAGTATCATATATAACAAGTTTAATTCTAGTGTGTGCGTATTATCATGATAAATGTTTAAAATTCATATAAATAATATTTAATTTTCAAATTTTTAAATTTGGAACATGACACAATATATTAATACCATAATATGACCAATAATTGCCCCTTTTTTTCTATTTGATTTTATTCTACTCTAGATATTTTCTTCAATATCTCATAATTTTTTATGGTTCCATAACCACTTTGCCATCTACTTTCAATAAAATTGACACCCATTTACTTAAATGGCTTATAGCCATATTGTAACTATTGTTTATAATTTTAATAATATGGCAAAATATCATTAGTTTAATATACATGGCAAAACATTGTTGTCTTTAATACTTAATCATATTGGCCACATGTGATGTGATCATAACAAAACAAAATAAATATGCTAATTAGTCTTCAGGATCATTATTTTTCAGAGGCCTAATTTTTTATAAGCTATTAGTCTTGGGAACTATAGCAAAAATACTTTTCAATGCTATCAAAGCTTTTTGGTGCTATAAAATGTTTGAATCTTTAGTCTTCATAACTATAATATTTGTAGCAACAACTTTTTCATAATATTTATTAGAACCACAAAATGATCTTTTTATAAAATACCATTCTCAAAAGTGGCATAGCTTTTGGCCATCTAATCTCAAGATAAAAAATATCATGGCTATTAGCCATTTATTCATGCTCAATATTTTGCTTTCCAATACAACAATCAATTAATATTAAAATAATAATCATAGTAATATTATGGATGAAAGTAAAACTTCATAATAAACCATGAAATATAAGAATAGTAAAATCATGAAAATATAAGAATATTAAGAAAAAAATATCAAAGTAAAATTCTTATAACTCAATAGAATGAATGAAAATATTCACTTACTCATAAATTAATAATATAAATACCTTATTTGAAATTGTTTCATCATCATCCATTCCAAAGAATTCCAAAAATTTTATCATACCCAATGGATCGACCTATCTTCATGTGACTAAGAAGAATTAACAAGTAATCAATAACAAACTCCTTAGGATCCATGCTTTATACTAATTAGGTAAAGCATCATGCTGATAACGTGTTATGAAATTAGAAAAAATAAAAGAGAGATTTAAGATGAGAGAAATGAACAAAAAAAAAGAGAATTGGAAAGAAAGGAGTAGTAATATTTATTTTTCATAAGTATTCCAACATATAGTATATGGCCTTTATTTATAGACTCCAACCTCACTCAAGAGTTACAATTGATGCAAAATTAGTTCATCAATATACAATATGTAAACTTTTAAATTTATGAATGTTAAACATGAAAATTTTTTTTAAAACCATTCATTAGAGAGATTATAAAATATGGGATATAAAAGGTCAAGAGTTAGGAGAATTTATGAACATCCACACAATATAATATTTATAATAGTCACGGAAATTTAAGTGCGATTATAGCTTATGCATTGCTGCAATCAATGTAGTATAAAATATCAAATAATAATATAACTTAGATAATATTAGACGAACTTCTGAGTTTTTTAAAGTCATATAAATCGATGGAATATTATAAAAACGACTCGTAAAGTTTTAAAAAATAATAATAGCAAAATGGACGACGAGAGAGGAGATGAAATATGCAAATGAGTAGTATAAACACTCTTCTTTCCCCCCCCCCTCAAAATAGCTGCAGATGTCAATGAAAAATAAAAAAAACTTAAAGATATGAAAACAAGAGGATACATTTTTTAAAAAATTGCCATAAAATCCCTCCTATTTTGAAAAGCAAAAGTCAATTTAAGGATTAAATGTTCGTTAGATCTATGGTCTTACAATCAAACCTATTACATTACACTCTAAGCCTATCACATTGCACTTTATATTTAGGATTGAACAAAACCAAACTGAAATTAAAAATTGAATCAAATCAAATCAAATCAAATGTCAAACACTTCAACTATGGATAGCAAACAAACTAATCCAAAATTAATATCAAACACTTCAACTATGTCTAAATCAATCACATTCACGAATTCAACAACAAAGCAACAATATTCAAGCAATATCAGTCCCAATTCATGAATTAAAGAGGTAAAGGAGAAGAGAAATCTTATCGTAATGAAGCTCATACATCACGCCATGTCTAAGAGAAAAAGAATGCCTAGCCATGCATGGAGCATCATTGAATCTTTATCCAAGCTCCAACAACGCACGGCCATGGCAGAGGAATTTCGTATAGCTCAAATTCCAGCAAAGCTCGATGAATCTAGTGAGGTTTTGATGCCGATAATGAGAGGAATACGGAGGTGGAGGTGGATTTGAGATTGGACAATTAGATGTGGAGATGTGAAGGAGAGAAGATGCTGAAAGGTGGAGAGAGAAGGAGGCGCAAGTGCAGAAAATTTTGAACCCGAAGAAGACACTCCGAATCTGAAAAGTGAAGTCCAAAATTGTTGCATCCTCCCTTTTCCAAATTTGTACAGTAAGTGAAAATTGCTTAAGGACATATTTGGTAAAGCCAAGAAGTGATCAGAACGTGTTATTGTGTGCAAGTATCGTAGAGTGGTATGAGGGTATGTATGTCCAAAGATGGATGCGAACGTGATAACATGTTTATAAAAATTTATTTAGATGTTGAAAAAAGAAACTAACAAAGGAGAGAATTAATAAATTTAAATAATTAAGAATAAACTATATGTATGCATAATGTATGATAATGCAAGTCAGAAATAAAAATAAGAAAAAATATGAATAATTAAGAATTGAAGAGCTTGTTCCTGAGGTTCCATTTGGTATGATGGAAGAGTTTTTAATAGAATTGGAATAGAATTGAGTTTTAAAAGTATATTTAATATCCATATAGAATTCTAATATAATATTAATTAGTATATGTACTTAAAATAAGAAAAGACCAAATTGTCATTTTTTTCAAAATTAAAAAGACCTACCTTGTCATAAATGGATAAAAAAAATGAGGGTAGTGAGATCCATAAAATAAATTCAAGGGAATTAAAGCAATTCTATGGTCAATATGATAAAATTGATTATAGTATTTTTTGTGAATTAAAATTCTTAAGAATTATAACTCCTACATATCAATCATGTTTAAATTAAAATTTTATCTCTAATTCTATTTTTACCTTGACAATTCAATGATACCAAACATGACCTGAGTTCCTCTTCATTTTCTATTTGTATCTTGCAGTCAAAAATCTCATCCAAATGTCTAATTTTGTACAACCCAAATTAATTTTACATGTCAAAATAATATTTCAAAAATTATTGTCACACTTGAATCTTGACTTTCCCAGAGAAGGAAGATCAATAAATATAAAAAAATGAGAGTCACCATCAAAATTTTAAAAAACTTTAAAAAAAATTATATAATGAAAAATAATGGTTTGTTAAAAGGGTTTAGAGGTTGATTGTGTGTAAGGAAAGTGTTAGGCACCTCACAACATAACATTTATAAGAACAGTTACCTAAGTTAATTGCATTAAATTAATTGACCTTTTTAATAATATCTTAAATACTCTTTAATCACATGCAAAAATAAAGATAAAAATTAATGAAAATTAATAAAAATAAATTATTTATTTACATGCAAGGATTTGACTTAAGATCAAAGCCTTGGCTTGCATACCCTGTAATGAGGATAGAAGTTTACATAGTTTGAATGTATTATTAATTAAATATTTTTTTTATGTTTTTTTAATTTTTTAATGAAAAATATTATTTTTTAGTTAACCTTTATTATTATTGTTAAAAAATTTAACTAGCATTATAACCTATAATGATTTAGTTTCACTCAGTTTATTTCTTGACATTCTAAGTGCACGTAATGATTTAGTATTACTCATGACAAACCTTAAAAGAATTCTCAAAGTAAATTTTCAATAAATAATTTAATTATAAAATTTTAATACAATACTTGATATATGCGATAAGTTAGTATCATTCACAGTATCTCATTTGATAATTTAAAAGACTCACAGTGATTTAATATCACTCATGGTATAGCCTAAAATATGCCAACAATTTTGTTATTTTTATTATTTTTAATAATATACAAAGGGAAAAATTTTAACTACTACTAAAACTTACAATGATTTAGTATTACTCACAATCCATTGATTGAAGCTCTAAGTGTACGTGGTGATTTAATATCATTTATGGCAAACCCTAAAGGAATTTTCAAACTAAATTTTTTATGAAATAATTTAATTATGAAATTTTAATATAAAATTTTGATATCTGCACTAATTTAGTGTTATTCACGATATCTCATTTTGATATTTTTAGGGATATATGATAATTTAATATCACTTGTCGCATATCCTAAAATATGCCAATAAACTTTATTACTTTTAAGAAAATTTTCTTTATTTAATAATTGTGATAATTTAGTATCACTAATAATGTGTCAAAATATTCAAGATGATTTAGTATTATTTATAAAAGATTAATATGATTGTAATTTACAAGGACTCATGAAAAACCAATCACCTTTGACTAATGAATAAAAGGATTTATGAAACCTGTTTATCTTTGAACACATATTTTTTAGAAAGAAGGAAAAATGATAATAAAATTCATTTGAAATGTATGAATAATAATTTGGTCTCTTAAAATGCAATAGTTTTATTGAAATTCTTAGAAACTTTTCCATCATTAATGAATTTATATAAAGTACTAAATTATTCTTATTAAAAATAAATGATTCACAAGTTTTATTTAAATATTCATAATTTTTTTTCTTATATTCACAATAATACAATAGAAAATAAGAAATCACAATTCATATGTTAATTCTTTATTTGCTATTGCATTATTGTGAATATAAGAAGGAAAGTTGTGAATATTTAAACAAAACTTGTGAATCATTTATTTTTAACAAGGACAGTTTAATAATTTATATAAATTTATTAATGACAAAAAAAATCTCTAAAAACTTTGAGAGAATTATAACATTTTAAAAAATTAAAGTATCGTTTATATATTTTAAAAAAATTTTATTATTATTTTTTCTAAAAAAAACAAGACGGACAATCATGGGAGCGTACTAGCTGTAAATATTCATGTTTAAACATCCTGACTAATAGGACGGTGTAGTGAGTGGCGATGGATTCAAGTTATCATACTTGTCACAACCATAAACACCAATATTAAATATTTAAATTCTATTTTTCAGATGAATCCATGGATCGAACTTGACACCTAACGTAAATAATTATAATCTGCCTTAGCTCAAACCCCGCTCAAACATTCTAGCAACGAGATTCGTCATTAGCAACATTGGAATGCATCAGGCACGATTTGGATGTTATGAATGTCGTGTATAATGAGCGGGTAAAGTGAACATAGGCGTTCACAACATCCAAAAACTTGCAGTATAAGCACCACAACTATTCATAGGATTTGACCCCAAAAAAAAAAAAAAACAAGAAGATGTGGAATACGTCTCATAGTAGAATGAACATCCAAAAACATGCAGGACCAAAATTCAAAAAACCCATAACATGTCAAACATGAAAAGGGGAATGTAAGATATGCCCAAAAAACTGACCTTAATTAGCACTATCTTCTTCCCTTCCTTCTTTGGTAAAATTTTTCTATCCCTTTTTTTTTTGTCCGTCCTATTTTTCTTCTTCTTACTATCCCTTTTATAGAGACCCAGCTAGAGTTTCTTCTCATCAATGACCCAATTATATCAAATAATTTTCATTTGACTTTTATTAAATATTTTATATTCAAATCAAAGCATTAATTTAATTTGATAGAATCATAATTGTGGGAATTTGGGGTTAAATAAAAAAAGGAAGATTCCTCTTTTAAAATCATTACGCATTCTTTTTTAAAAAATATACTTTTTATTTATCATATTTACTTAATTTTATTAGGATTTTTATTTATTTTTAATTTACATCTGAAAGTTTTGACAAAATACAGTGTTCACAATTATTATTATTATTATTTACACTTTTGTTCCCAAAATTACAAATCAAGTCCAATAATTCTAAATGATGCTCAGAATATCAAAAACAAGTGTCCAAACCAAAAATAAAAGGAATAAAAAATGATGTAAAAATATGATTTATTAGGGTGCAGGGTTATCAAGCTTGGTATACAAGGTGTAAGGTAATAAACTTGGGGGGTAAAGTGATAAGCTTGGAGCATAAGGTGATAGACTTGATATACAAGGTGTAAAATGATAGGGTTAGTGTATAAGGTGATAGGCTTGGTGTACAAAGTGCAAGGTCATAAGCTTAGTGTGCAAGATGATAGTTTTATGTACAAGGTGCAAGGTGATAGACTTAAGGTGCAAGGTTATAAGTTTGGTGTACAAGGTGATAGGCTTAGTATGTAAGGTGATAGGCCTTACATGCATTTGATCCTTAAATTAATTTTGACGCCTCCAAACAATTTTCCTTCCAAGGAGGGATTTTATGGTGTTTTTCTTTAAATTTTTTCAATATAAAAGGAAAACATCTATATATAATAAAAAATATAAAATAAACACAAACGTGCTATTTCTTAAGTGTTTTCTCAGCTACTTGATATCTATTGATCATTCAAGAACATATCTCTTATTATAATTTGAACATCTACAAGGCATTGTGTTAATTTGACGAAAATTATATTGGCATTTGTTTAGGCCTAAGACAAAGCATCAGCCCAAAATCACAGAGAAGAAGGAAAGCTAAAACGATAGGTTCAAATAAAGATAAGGCTTGGTTTGTTCCTACAAGAAGTCGTGCGATGTAGGAACTCGACGTGGCCCTTAAGACTCTGAACGACTAGGCATGGAAGGTGTTAGGTGGATATGAGATCATTATCTAATGTGCCATGAATCTCGCAGGGTTATGTTGAGTGATTATGGATATTTTGCATGCGAGCTCTAAATTCTTTGGTAACAATGGTTTCAGACAAATGATTATAAAAAAGGCTTAAACTGATGACAAAAGGGCATCACCATCATTATTTACATCAAAAGTAATATGAGCTTACACTAGAAAACTATATCCCAAATTCATTTTTCTTGAATTGTTTTACCTAGTATCCTATATTTAGATTTAGATTTATTTTCAATTTACATGTTGTAATTGTTACAACTTTGTAATATATTTTCCATTAGTAAAAAAATACCAATCTCTTTACATCTTAGCATCCGAGTGGATTGAGGTAAAGAAGCCTAGGGATGCTATGGTTATCTTTGAAACTTTGTTTCTCTGACATGCTTGGTTTTGTTGTTCAAACACAACATCTAACTTATGGAGAATAGCATTACAACCATGAATAATGATTGAGTGATCCACTATCACAAGTGCAGAGGTGCTACTCATTATGCTCACCTGATTTTCAACATTTAATTTCCTACTTATCTAGACGTAAACTCTTAATTATGCCCAATTTAATAGTAGCGAATTGGAGGGAGGGAAGTAAAATGGAAGTAAAACCCAAGGAAATGTTAATTTTATTTTATCCTTGGCCGTGTTGGTTTGCATGAACAAGGCTCTCTAGAAAGTTGAGTTCTATCAAATATGATTGAGTCGGGTTCTTTAGGCAAGCTCATAAAATTGACTTCCTCTCTCATTTTGCCATGTTCACCCTTAATCCATTTCTTGCCTTGTTCGATCCAACTTAAAAGGCAATATTCATCGACGGTAACAAGGAGAAGGATGTGATTGTGTTGACCAATAATAGCAACTCACAACCATAACCTTCTAAGTGCCAAATGATAAAGTTTCTTTGATCTGCTTCTCTAATGATAGGGGTGGTGGGGAAGTGATGACAATATCTTTGATCAACTTCTTCAATGGCAATAATGGTGATGAAATGATAATGGCATCTTTCTTATGCTTCTCTGATAATAGTGGTGGTGAGACAATGACAATAATGGAACTTCTTCAATATGCTTCATGCCTTCATTGTTCATCTTGGCTTGAGTTCTTAATTGGATTTAATTTTATCTAGACAATGCCCAACAACAATGGTGGTTACTTGAAGATGGTGGTTGGTGGATGACAGTTCTGAGATCTGGTGGATGGTGGCAATGATGCTTATTTGGTGGTACTTTGATATAAATTTTTTATCTCACTTCCATACACGCGCGTGCACACACTAAACATACTTTTACACCCCATATCCATGTCTATTTCTATTTTTAATTCCACTTCCACCAATAGCTCATTTCCATATAAAATGGGGCATTATAGAATAATGTTGTAGATTTTAGGGATTTTTTTTTAAAAGTTTTTTGGGATGACTTAGGTCTTGAGGCTTAATAAGGCTAGGCATACTTCCACATTCAATGAGCACTTATAGAAGTACTTAACTCTAGTAGATCATCCACTAACAAAATTTTTCTATTGGCAACAGGATTTGATCCCATAATCTTATAAAATATGACCAAATTCTTACTAATTGAACCAATATTTATTGGTAAAATCACTTCTCATCTTATGCAAGTAACACTACACATCATATTATCAACACCTTTTTCAAATCTAAAGTTTTATATTGATATATTTTTTTGGGAACTAATATTGCATGGATTTATTTGATCATAGACAATAATTTTTTTAAAAATAGTTAAATTAATAGTTTACCTTTAGGTTGCGTTTGGATAGGTGAATTTATATTTAAAATCTCATATTTGAAATCTCACATTTAAAATTTATAGATTTTAAATTATTTGTTTGGAGGATATAAAAAATTTAAAATTATAATATTAAAATTCTTTGTTTAAATATTAAGTAAAATTTCAAATTTTAAACTATATATTTGAATTTAAAAGCAACTTAGACAACATCAACGATCCAGTGTTAATCAAAGTTGACAGTCTGGACCGCTGACTTCCATCAAGATTAGACCACTAGCGCATACTAAGATTGAACGGCAGAATTTCACTAGGATCATACTGTAGGCAATGATTGGGACTAGATGACCGACTTTCATGAGACTAAACTACTAGAATCGATCGAAACCATAGTACATGTGAAGACCAGGATTGGACAGTCGACTTCCACAAAAATTGGACCATTAGTGCCAATTGAGATTGGACAAGTTTAAGACAAAAGATCGGTCAGTGCTGGTGGTCTTATACCAGTTGGCAACAACGGTTCAATCCTTGTGAAAGTCAGTCGTGCTGTCCTAGTGCACTTTGACTCGATTGAAGTAAGCAATTCAATCTTGGTGCAAGTCAGCCATTCGATCTTGATCATTATCGAAAGTCTAATCTTGGTGGAGGTTAGCCGTCCGGTCCCAGTTGACTCTAGCAATTCAATCATGTTGAAAGTCAATCACCCAATCTTGGTTGGCAGTGGCGGTCATTGGTCTTGGTCATCACTGCCAATCTGGGCCTGTTTAACGCCATTAATGAGCTAGTCAAATTACAAAGAGATTGATGTAGGATTTGAAATAATATGAGTTTAGAAATGATATCAAATTATAAAGAGATTAACATAAAACTTAGATTTCAAATTCATGTATTTTTAATTACTCAAATAATGAATTTGGTTCAAATTTAAATTCCTATGCATCCAAATATAGTATAATATTATTAACGTACGGAAGATTTCATTTTAGTTCTTGAATTCAGGGGAACGCGAGGAATTAAACTCTGAAAGTAATAATGTTTTAAAAAATTAAAATAATTTGAACCTTTTAATCACGAGGCACATGGAAACATGGACAATGAATTTTATTATATATATTTATAAAATGAATCAGTACAGTACTGTAGCTTAGAGTACTAAAAATGGAGGAACAGACTCGTGCTTATCGAAGTGGGGGTGCTTGCCATGCATCAGGGCACCAATAGCAAAGTGGGAGCCTTCGGCCCATCAACCTCGGCCGAACATAAATGATTCTGTGACTGCATGAGAACGCACTTGGTCTCACATTATTGGTTGTTTTAAACCGTGGGCGAGCGCCGATTATGGACAGACATGGACTTCCGCTCTTCCCAATTATATTAGCCTTTCCCTTCAATCCCCTGGCTTTTCGGCAAGTGCACAATTATTTACACTGTTACATGACATGATGAGGAACTGGATTGACACGCTGTCGTTTTCAAGTAGCATTATGGGGATCTAACACTGTAGTAAAGCCTAGGTTGTATTCTTATTCTCAATACAGTTAGATGATGAGTCGTCTTTCAAGTCCAGCTCAGGCTGCTCTGTCGTCGAATATTTGATATATATGAGTGAATGACAGCTGTGAGCTGTCGTAGCAGTAACAGCCACAGCCTCGCCTTCCAACTCCACAAACCCCTCCGTTCCATCCATGCATTCCATTTCAGCGGCTCTTGCAAAGCCTAACTCGCCGCAAGATGTCTGTCTTCCTGTTTCTGTCTCTCACTCCTCGTTAGAATCTACCCCTTCGAGATTGAAGTTCAGTGCTGCTAATGCATTTTAATTACTCCTCATCGCAGTTTGGCATGCTCACCCTCACAAGCCCCAGTTTGAGCCAAATGCTTGTGGCCTTTCTCGTGTATTTTAGGAACGACCACATAATTTGTTAATAATATAATTAATTACTAGCAAGATGTTGCCATGGCTTGCCCCTATAAAAGCACCGAGGTAGGCAGCCACTCGCTTAACTTCTCGAGTTGTAGGCAATTAATTGGTCAGTTAAAAATCAATGATTGATGAATGAAAGGTGTCGTTTAATTTACAAGACAGGGACGCAGTGAGAGATGCGAGGGATTATTTGCCAGTGTCACTGTGAGAAGGAGCAAATGGGAAGGCATTTTGGATACTTGATGACATCCGCCAAGCAAAGAAAAGTATATCACTGATTATCAGCTCTGCCTCCGGATGCTTCCAAAGCCGCTTTTGGCTACCAAATGTTCCCTCACCTGTCACTATGCCACCTCTTTTCTATATATTTCATTTTACTTCCCGCACAGTACTCAAAGAGAATAATGGACCCTGATCACTACCTCCTTCACGGCCCTATAAATAGCCACCCCCATTCCTTCATTCTCTGCATACTCGACCATATATAAACAAGCATTTCCCTAAGCAGTATCTATCCAGCTAGAACGCGACCCATGGCTCTCTCAAAGTTCCTGCTGGCCTCTCTTCTCCTATCTCTCCTCCTTCTCCAGGACCTCGTTGATGCCGGTCAGGGCTCCGTGCTTCAGCAGATAGGTAAGTGATGATGGTAGACATATGTTTTTGTGGGAATTCATATTGAAGAGTATTAACAGTGAACGAGTTCATGCGGCTTGGGAATGAGTTTCAGATTGCAAAGGAGCGTGCAGTGCGAGGTGTCGTTTAGCGTCGCGGCAGAGGATGTGCAAGAGAGCGTGCGGGACTTGCTGCAGGCGATGCAACTGCGTACCGCCGGGCACTGCCGGCAACCAGGAGGTGTGTCCCTGCTATTACAACATGACTACCCATGGCGGCAGACGCAAGTGCCCTTGATCGCTTTCTTTCTTCCATCACCAGCTCTATCGAGATTACTCTCTCTCCAGTGTTTGTGTGCCTCTACGACGTCCTTCTCCCCTGCAAAATCAATAACCTTGCACGATGCATATGTGTGTGTTATCCCATTTACGTTCACTTTTCTTGTATTCCATCACGTGTTTGTATTATAAGTGAAATTAATTAATACTTCGGCGGATTAAGTTGTGGAACAGCTTACTCAAAGATTTCGTTCCCGACTAGGGCAGCTCGTTTACTCCTGCGTCTCTCGTGCTGGTCGAGTCCCTACAAAATCAAGACGGCAAACCAACATAGGCTGACGTGTCATCACCCCGACACGTGTGCGCACCATCTGCTAATTGCCGATCATCATTCATCGTCCGAAAACGTAACAGGTCAACAGACCGGCGCTGCCTCTAAATTAAGGATTTAAATTCTGAAATTAGGATTGATGAATTTAAATAAATTTTTTAAATATTTTCACTTATTTTATTATTTTTATAATGTATAAAAGGACAATTATATAGAAGTCTCACACAAAGAAATTAATTATTGTAAGGTTTATTAACAATTAAACTAAACTACATTAACAATACAATCAATTATTGTCAATGTAGTTTAATTCAATTGTCAATAAATTTTATAATAATTAATTTTTAACACAATCAATTATTATCAATATACTGTTAATTTAATTGTCAATAAATTTCTCTCCTTTTTAGAACCTAAAGTAACTATTATTTTTAATTATTATTACTATTAAAACATAAATATAAGGTGAGACTTAATTTTTGCTTATACTTCCAGTTTCAAAATATCAATATATAATGTAAAATTCATAACAACTTATACTATTATGGGATGGGACATGATCATTCAAATTTTATTAACACATTAAAAACATACTATTTAGTTAGTGTATAAAGTATAAACATCACTGCAGTCTGCATATAAATTAAGAAATTTTAAACTAACTAAAATGTTAAATCTCCAATAAAAAAATTAACGGTAAGACTTTATTTGACCAATATTCTTTTTGTATTGGCGTAAAAATAAAACAACAAAATGTCAGACTTCCTTTAATAAATCATATCTTATTTTAATTCAAATTTAAGGATTTTATCCTGTTAGAATATATATACTATATAGTAATTTTATAGTCGCACATTAATTTTTTTGGAGAAGAGCCGCACATTAATTTATTTATTGGGTTCAAATTTAAAAAGTAAACGTCCTTCTTAGCATTTAAACAATTAGCCTATTAGACTCTATAAGATTGATTTAAGTATTCAATTTCATCGATTATTGTTTTTGTGGCACTGGTATTAGTATGGCTATCTTTTGCGTAGTCTCTTTGCGTCGTTTATACCCACACTTCTCCTTCGGCCCTTCATGACAGCCGGGACGTACGGACACCTAATTTCTGTGTGTGTAAAGAATTTCAAACACATGCATGGGGTGGGAGAAACAAAAGCAAAGTTCTATCCGAGATGTTAAATTAAACTAGGTTTCTAAGATAATGCAGTGATTGATTACTCCATGTTGACAATAAATCGTGGGCGAACTACACTTCCTAAGAATCTTGTTTGTAAATGGAATTTGAAGCAGCCAAAAGAGCAGCCCCTGTGCTAGATCCATCTTTGGAATGTTCTATTACCACGTTGTTGGAGTATTCATTTCCTAGAAGCTCCGTGACAGAGTCTCTTAAGCATGCTCCGTATTGAGGATAATTTCCGTATAAGCTCCCATCCACAGCCACAACCGTTCTCTTCCCAAAGACGATGCCTTTGGAATCCTGTTCCATTTTCTGCAGAATCCCCACAATTCCCGCACCAGCTAAGCGCCCACCACGCTTTATAATAGTGTCACAAACCTCGACAACGGTCTTCCTTGCATTTAAATTGGCCTCAATCTAAAAAAAGGGATGAAGATTATGAAAATTGAGAATATAAAATAAGTATCATTATGGTCACTTGCCAGCGAGTTACCCCTGCAACGTCATAGAGGATCGATCCAACATCTTGTAGATCATGGGAGCGGTCTTGCTGCATCGAACATAGATTTGGGGTCCTATTGGATACATCCAAAAACATATTGAGCATAATCCAGACTGAACCTAGGACGCAACTAAACAAGGTAAGAAACAATCTATGGCCTAATCTAAATCTTAACTGCAGGAAAGTCAAGGTTTACGGGTTACCCAATTATAAAAGGCTTGAATAGCTTTTGTGGCACAGAATTTCCAAACAAACCACCCACTTGAGCAATTTTCAATAGCACTCTTCTTGCAATTTCACCTAGATACATTCCTGAGATTGTCTTTTCAAAGATCTGTTCATTAAGTATGAAGAGATAATGACCAGTTCTCACGGCTGCTCTGCCAACACTGCTTAAGTTAAATTTGAAGATCGTTCGATGATTTACCTGCTCGCCAGGATTGATGCTAGCAGCATCCATATCTCTATCATACTCAGTTAAAGGGAGACCATTTGAGAAAGCCCCCCACTCGGTACTGATGATCTGAATTTAAGGCATGTTTTTGTTCGATTAAAATGCAATGGAAAAGCTTATAAAGAATGTAATGAAATTAAGGCACTAACCATTCGGCCAGAGGGAGAGTGATAACCCTCTAACTTAGGAATGGCATTGATCCGTTCAATATAGCAAGCATTGGTTCCAGTACCCAAAATGACAGCAACTGTGACGTCATTATCCCAGTACTCTGCTCCAGCTAATGTTCCCACAGCATCATTCACCTATTTGACATCAACTAGAATATCATTGTCAATTGTCATTGCCACTTTCTACACTTACAAATTAGAGTAGCATAAGAATAACATACCAAAGCAGAAACTCGCATGTCTAGTCCTTGCCTTTCCATAGCCTCGTTTAGACAGGCAACCACGTCTCTTCCTGCCTGTAAGGAGTTAAAGCTTTTCTCCATCATGCCAGTATTGGATAAATATATTTCTGCAACTATTATTTAACTACGTCAAAATAAAATATCCAAGCACATGAGGCAAGTGCATCAATGACTAGAACTCACCGCATTAACAAGAAAGTGTTTGTGTAAAAATGACAGCATGTGTTGAATGGAAAGAAATAACACCACAGCAATAAGTGACAGAATTAGTCAACTGGAATTAAATAGAATTTTCCACTAAAACATCTTGTTGAGCATTGAAGAACAATTTACAAATCTGTCTACAATGATTAAAACCAAGTACATTATTAGTTGCTCCTGTTAGGTCACGTTCTTCGTAGTCAGAAATCAGATTTAAATTTACCCACTAGTTTTCACGTAGTCCACGAGGGAACCCTTTTACTCCCTCTGTATCTCCAGCAATCAGCATTGCAATCCATCACGGAGTCAGCACACAAACACACGTCCGCTGGTGTTTCCAAGACCATAACATTATTACTTTTCTTAAAACACTTGTGCTCAAGCATTGATGAGTACTGATAAGCATTTAAAAGAAAAATCCTAAAGGATATTGACAAAGGTCAGGAACTGACCTAATAAACAATGCACCCCCAAATTACAGACAGTAATTAATTTGATGGTTTATAAAAGAAATACTACTTTAATTTTATTTATAAATAACTTTTAATATGTTTCATTGAAACCAAAAAAAAATTAAAATTTGTTAACTCTGTTTAAAAATTTAAAAAATTCTCATCTTTGTCTCTACTAGATATATATAAATATATATTTTTTTATAATATATATTTTCTCAACAATCAACAGAAGATAAAAGAGATAATTTATTATAAAAATTTAATGATATGACTCATACACTAGATAAAAAAAAAATTCTGTCTTTGCCTGAAAATAAAATAGAACATGAGAGAGTACATACGGCTCCAGATACTGCAAAACCCTTGGTCCACTTGATTAAAATGCCAGAATTAATGGATGTCTGCTTCACAGGAAATGAAAAGGTGAATCCAATTTCCCTCTTTCTTCACGGTGTGATGTGAAACTTATCACCCTCTTTCTGCGCAAATTTCGCCAACACCAACGCAATAAAGTCGAAAAGTTCCTGCAGCAGCATGTGCTCTCAGATATTTTGCATTACAGAAAGGTACAAAGCAAATACGCAAATATTTCTGCAGAAAGAATGTGGAAAATCAACCTCAGAGGTCCCATACATGAGTTTCTGAGGTATGGGTACTTGATCAAATTCTGTGGAAATCACTCGGTCTTCTTTCCCACCCAATTGCACTCTCAGCACGCGGAAGTTTGTTCCACCAATATCCAAAGCATAAAACAATCCTTTCTCGTTCCTTTCAGAGTAAGAAACAATTCAATTAACAGTTGGTAGAGATTAAGAAATAAAGACTAAAGGGGGCATTAAAATATAGGGAGAGGATTAGAAAGAAAGATACCCAGTGGGAAGATTGTCAACGTAGGTGGGTATCATGGGAAGGCCAGAGCCGCCATCGGCAGCAAGGCCGGTCCGCATTGCAAGAGACATCGCGTCGGCCACGCGCTGAAGAACAGGCAAAGGAGTGGCACAATCTTGTTGGAGTTTGGTCAGGAGGGGAGCAGCAGAAGCTGCATCAGATCGAAGGGCCATAGTGAATCGAGGCCCAGTCGGTCGTGGAGATCGTGGAAGAAAGGATCCGACAGCTGGGGAAGGGGAAGTGACGGTGGCAACAGACATTGCAGTGGATGGTTCGTACGATGAGTGAAAGTTTTAACTAAGAAGCAGGTGAAGAAGAAGAAAATAGTAATACCAGTGATTGTAGGGAGAGTAAAGTTGAGCGGGACCAAACTTTTCCACGGAGGTCGCTAGCAGACCGTTGGATTGTTGTAATTTTCATTTTTTTTCCCCAGCGCTGTGCAGGTAATGAAGCCGAAGCTTCGGTGATTAAAGTCGGAAATAAGGGTTGGAATTCACGTACCGTCTATTTAAATTCATTTTAATAAAAATTCAGACTTAAAAATTTAACATTTTTTAAAATAATTGGGCTTCAAAGCTCAGCCCTTTTAAGCCCTAAAAAAATGGGTTCGGGCCCGGGCGGCCTGTGAAGTTCGTTTACTATTCATAAAGTATTGTTTTCACCTCTTTCCAGATAATGTGCAAACATTGATTTATATTTTGTACCAGCAATTGGTTGAATTGTTTTGTACCATTTTATAGTAATTTTTATATTTTATTTTGTAATATATGTATAGATATATATTTGATAATAAAACAATTTAATTAATAATTATTGTAGGTGATGATGAAGAAGTTGCAAAGATAATTAATATTGAGTTTTCGCCTCCATCTTTCACAAGTAGACCTACATCTGAGGGTTTTAATATTTTATTTATGGATAATAATGAGGGAGATCTTGATTAGGATTGATGATGATATTTGCCTTCATCTTATTTAGACTTTTAAATTTTTTATTTATTTTTTAGATTATGTGAGACTTTGGTTTGATATGTGTTAAGTTTTAAAATATTATAAATAAATTTTAATGTTGAATTTTATTTTATTTTATTTTATTTTTACCCGGGCTTACGGACCCGGCCCTAAGCCCTATAAATAAGGGCCGGACTTCAATTTTAGAATAAAATTAGAGTAATTGGACTTTAAGGCTTAGGTCTATAAGGACCGAATCCATATAAATTAGGCCCGTCCGTTTACCAACTCTACCCGTCATGTTGGAGTTTCGGAGAATGCGAGGCTTTGGGGTTTGGGTCGGACAACGCGATGTCCCCGCCACATCTCTGCTTTGTCTTCCTTTGGTCAAAAGTCAAATGCTTGGTCTTCCTGGCCATGACATTCTTGGGATAACTTAGAAATTAAAATTTTCAATAATCCACTGCATAATTGTAAAAATCTGATAGTTTTTAACCTGACTTGGTTTTTGTTATTCTTGCACCGTTATACCGTGGCCACCAGGTGTAAAATGGGATTAATTAAGAAAAAATAAAAATAAAAAAATTATGTGATTTAAGATTGTTTTTAAGTTCTTGATTTTGCGAATTACCAAACTATCCCTCAAACCCATGTTCCTTTTTCACCGTTTGATAACTAGTTATAAGCAATTATACAAAGGATTCAGTGGGTATCTGGTTAGCTTACATAATTTTTTATTAGCTTACAAAACGCTAGTGTGGCTCATTGATCCATTGCAAAGAGAAATATACAAAGGATTCAGTGGGTGTCTTATTAGCTTACACTGCTAATCATTGACATCACCCACGCAAGCTGTCTCTTCAAACACTTTTCAATTAGTTGGGCACAGAGCTAATAATTTAGACCAGCTAACAAAAATTTAATGCCAGACTTGCAAAATTTACATATTTTTTATGTTCAAATTGGTCCGAATAAGATAAAAAAATTCAAGTCAAATCCAATCAAATTTGAGTTAAGCACAAATATTGGAATAACAGTTCACTTTTTTAAAAATATATATTAAATGTTAATTAATTTTTTTCATTTTTAGATTATTTTATATTGAGAAACCATATATTTGAGTACATGAGATAGATATTTTCTTAAAACAAATTAAAAAATTAATATTGTTATATGTTTATTATTTTTAATATATAAAATAACTTAAAATAATATTTAAAATATATTCTAATATTTATTTTTAAATTTTAAGACCCAAATTTTTTTAAAAAAATTTCAGTCTTCTACAATTTTTTAAGTATTCTAAAAAGTACTTTTTATATGTTCTATAATAATAAAAATAATTACTTGTAAAAAAAAATGAATTTGCATAAAAACAAAGTAGTGGGAAAAGTGACAATTCGAGTATCTAGGCCGGTCCAAATAAGTTCGGGCTTCAAAAACATTTGGCTGGAATTAGCTATGTGCGCTTTTTCTTAAATTTGGACTATTAATCTGAATAAGTCCGATGTGCTTCAATTATGCTGGCTTTAGTTGGGCATTCTCAAAATCAGCCTCTTTTTTCCTCTGCCAAGACCCACACTGCACAGTACACACTTATTCCTTTCCCCGCCTCTTGCACCACTTCCCGAATCACATCGCACACCTGAATATTATCATCATTCTAAAATGCGTTCACAAGCATCGTCTCTATTAGTTTACGTACCTTCCTGTTACACGAAACATAATATGCTTTCTTATGGCTGATCCATACAAGACAATAGTTCATTAATATTTGTTCCTGTCAAATTATGAAATCAGTAACATCCAACAGCGCAGGTATCTTCTCTCGTAGAAGCGACGTAAGCTAAACAGTTCCATCAACATGCACATTTTTTCATTTTTTAAAACTCGAGTCCTGGTGAGGATATGCATTCCTTCTCTCTTTGGTTTAACTAAAAGGCCATTCAATTGGAGTCCAACAAAGACTAGCAGAGCATCAGCACCCGCCGACCGCCTTTTTATGCAACAGAATTCTTAGTGAAGTGGACGCCAAGAAACGAAGCTCCTCTCTCATATTAATTTATCAAACCTTCATTTCTTTACAGTCCTAGGAACTCACGCCCGTCACCAACCCCTCTCTGTCCCATACCAAATCCCAGAGAAGGACGTCCATACTTGTTCTGTTTTTGTGACAGAAACTGTGGCACCGAGACGGGGCGATGTTCACGAAGGCGGCGGAGATAGATACGAGAGCCCCATTCCGCTCCGTCAAAGACGCTGTTTCGTTGTTCGGTGAGAAAGTCTTGGCGCAAGAGCTCCATGCAACCCAGCTCGAAGAGGTTCTCTCTTTGCATCCATCCCCTATTATATCACACACACACTAACTACGTTTTAATTTGTTGCCACCTTTGATTGCTTTTATAGCACGGTTTCGTCTTTCTTTCTTCTGGGTGATCCATTAGTCCTCCTAATGGAATCAACTATACCCTGCGCACTAGACTGCCCGAATTCTTTTTATCAACCAATTGACCATAAACCTTTGGTTCTCATTCTAACTCGTTCTCTACGATTTCATATGAATTACATCTAACACCAAATATCTCTACTTTCTCTAGAGCTATATTAGCAACTTTCGAGACAGTCCCTCCTTTGTTAATCTATTGGTGCAGCAAACCAATTATTTTGCCAATCCGCGTTATCAGTCAAAAACAAAGAAATGTGCTTTGGGTGCTCATAGACAAGTCTGACCTTCCAACTGTCATGTTTTTTTTTTTTTGGTTATTATTTCCATTTATTACTCCCCAGAATCGCTATCCACGGGAAATAATTTGGAGCATTTGAAGAAAAAGCTCCAATGTCATGCTTGCTTGCAGGGACGTGGGCAATCTTCAAGTTGTTAAAGCTGTGAACAGTCCCAGGATATGCTTGCTTGTATTAAAATGTTGCTTCTTTTTGTCATGTCGTGTGATTGAATAAAGACAGAGAGAGTGAACAAATAATAAATCATAACCTATGAATGCAATGCTCAATTCCATTTTATCTCAATTGTCTGGCTTTGATGAATAGATCAATCGGACGCTCTGATTCTGCTTATTAATTAAGGACTAAGAAGTAGCTCGATCACTTCCTTCAGGAATATTAATTTGATAATTTAAAAAGTTAGTCCGTGCACGGGTGGCTGCTAGTTAATGGTCCTTTTTATCGCAGCAAGCCCTGTGGGGCTGCCAAAATATTTGGTTTCTTGTTGTGTTAGTTATTCAAGACAAATCAAAGGGAAAGGCTGCTTATGATGCGCATATACATGCGCGCGCGCGCGCAGGTACAGAGGGGAGGGATGAAAATGGGATGGAAGAGTCATCGAGAGTGGGGAGAGTAGCAGTAGAGCTGGAGGAGACGAGGCAGAATCTGGAGAGAGCGAGAGAGGAAAGCATGTTAATGGCGCATTGCCTGTCATCTCTGCAGGAAGAGCTTGAGCGCACAAAGCAAGAGCTGCAACAGCTGAGGCAACGGGAGAATGAGGAGAAGCATGCAGTGGAATGCGAGATTGAAGATGTCAAGTTCGTTGAGAACTTGAGCAAGTCAGACCAGGAGAGGGTGGAGTTTCAGAAGAAAAGGTACGTCACCTTGCGAATCCTCCCTCCGTGGCTCACGTCATTCACCCACAGGGTGTTGAGAAGCTGGAGAGGCATCCTTCCCTCAGGAAGAAGAAGAAGAACCCTTTGATTCCTCTCATTAGTATCTTCTCCAGGAAAAAGGCTAACCCACGAGTCCCCTGAAGCCTCTTATCTTACTCTTATATGCCAGCTACCATACTTTCTTTTCTTCGTGTCCTTTTTGAATCATACTAGCTGGTAGCCATTAACATATTCCACCTAAGTAAGATGAGAGTGTAAACGGAGGCACATTTAAGAGTCTCATATTCATGAAGCACCATTATTACAGATTAAATTTCGTTGCCTTCTCAACTGTTTTTTGATCGTACATACAATTATACCTCTCTATTCTGTATCTCAAATTTAGACTAAAACACACCCCAGAAACAGTTGATGACAAACATGAATAAAACTCATGGATTGCAATGGGTATCCAGAAGAACATTGGCATTTGCATTTGCAAGGACCCACAAAAGTTATATATATATATATATATATATATAATTTACCGCACCAAGTTCAAAATCGTTCTTCAAATTTTATCGATTAAATTTGTTTTCCATTGCTGAATCCTTTCGTTCTTTCTCCTCCTCCTCTGTTTTATTCATTTGACAATGGAATTATAAATGGCTGTTCGGTTGGACCTGGTCCTTCATCATTGCTTGCGAAGCGAATAATAATGAACAAATGGTTTTACCTAACCAACCGTACACCGCATCGCAACCAGAAGTTCTTTTCGCTATGATGAAAATAAAACGACAAAAGCAGACTATGCATCAGATTTTATGTTGTGTACTAAAAACGGGATGAAGGTCAAAGTGACCATGATTAAATAGAGCAGCATAATCACATGGAGACCCATATACAGTGAAACAATCAGGCGAAATCGGAAGGAACGAACCATGAGGCATCCGTGTTTGTGAAGGAAAAATAAGATTGACGTCAGACGACATCGGAATGACGAGCCTGGAAGAAGCCATCTTGCGCTGACTTATTGAAGAACTCAATGCAGTCAGAAATGGCCTCATTGTAGTGGGAATAAGAGGAGTAATAGGAGCTGCAGGACGTCTTTGGAGGTTCAGTGTTTGTGCAGAGAAGCCTTTACGGAGGAGAGCAAGAGACGCGCGAAGATCTTGCGGAAGCGGGAGAAGAGCTGCATGGCTGACGAGTTGAGGCTGAAGGTGAGAGACGGAAGGGGCCGGTGAGTCTGAGGATCTGTGCAGGAGTGAAGGCCCTCTTGCTTTTGAGTGTGTATGATGACAGGGATTACGAAGCTGTGTGTTTGAGGATGGGGCTGCATGGTCGCCGCCTTCACCCCGGGAAGAGAAATGCCATGATGAGGGTTGAGTCTCGTTGGTCTTTCGAAGATTATATTCCATTTTGGAGGGCCTAGAGCGGCACCCATGTGCCCATATCATTGGCACGGGCTTCTCCTGTCTTCCCGATCTAATTAATATGGAAATTACGAGCACGACATCCCGGCTTAATCCTCGTGATTTGAGTTGTTCGGGTGGGGCTTTTGCCGGGGCACTCATTGATAGATGGAAAGGTAGATAATTAGCAGAAAGGAGCGAATGATGATGCACATATATAAAACCTTGACGAATCTCCAGAAATCCTTATTTTGGGCACCGGTGGAACCCATCCAACTTGTCCGACGTTATCCCGAATGATTAGCTGAGCCTAATTCAGTGATTCCCAGCTGTTTCTCCTTCACCTGTGGAGTTGAATCCTTTCGGCTTTCTCCCCATCACACTCGCTGCATTATCACCATAAATGCTTTCAACATTCTGAAGCAAGTTTGGTGTGTTAGAGTTGACCGCCGTTTTACTTCTGATGACGACAACGTTGATTGCAGTAATTTGATTTAATCTGTTTCCCCTTCTTCACATCAAATTACAGCGTTCCCCCTTTCTTTTTAAAAAAAAACAGAGAAAAAATAAATAAAGAATGCGCGACAGTACGATTTCAACTAAATTAACGTGCGTGTAATATAATATGCTGAGTGCTTCCGCAGCATCATGAGAATGGCCTGGCTATTTGCCAGAATCAGATGTTGACAAGGAATAGTCTTGCTTGCTGCCCGCTTGTCCGCCCCCGATCGGGATTTCATTTTTCGTAAGGCTTGGGCCCTTATTCCCCTCAGATATATATAAATATAGAGAGAGAGAGAGATTGGTAAGGAAGGATTTTATAAGAATATTAACAAATTTAATATTTAAACATAATTGAAGGAGTGCTGAAATTTGAGAATGTCAGTGTTAAAAAATTAAAATTTAACATTAAAATTTTTATAAGGTTCTTACTTTTGGAAGAATGACAAGTAAGAACATTGTAATAATATTAATGCTAAATTATAAACTTTAATAAGATGCACACTCATGTTCCGCTCCATCTGTCTCCAAGCATTTTGGGCTCAACCCAGTGTTGGTGCCTAACTGGGCCGAAATTGCAGTCCAACGATATTTGAGATCTTGCGTCAAGAACGGGCCTAATAAAGAAAAGAAATGGGTTCTTGGGTCAGCAACTCATGAGCCAGAATCTATTGGGCTTAGAGAGGTATGAGTCCAATGCAAAGAAGTGGGGTATATAGAAAGGCAAGCGAGAGGGGGTTACGGCTGTGAAGAATATCGTCGAGCATTATCTCGTTGTACACTTCCTCTGTTCTGTATCTTCTTTCTCCTTCCCTCCTTTCTGCTGCAATTTCTGTTATCCTGGTGTCATTGTGTTAGTTCATTGTTATAGCTTGTTTTGATGATCTGAAACTTATAGATGCACTTAGCTTATGGATTATTGAATATTAAGACTTGAGTATCTCAGTTTTATCCCTTAATCTATATAATCTACGCATTTTTATCGGTGATCGTTACATCTTGGTCGTTTTTTCTTTCACCAGAAAAAAAAAACTTAAAAAAAACTTATAAAAGTTACCACCTATGTATGCTTGCAAGATTATTATTACGAGCAATTTTTCAAACTTGTCACTCATATTTGTTTGAATTTGCAAAATGGAAATACTTTTACAAGATCCAAAGGCCTAAGTTGTAATTTTGAAAAGAAATTAGTTGTGCTTTTCAATTTTTTTCCCAATGGTAATCTTAATTCTCCATACTGTTATTGATTTCTTCATACAATTAATTCATCATACATGTCCTTAAATGTCATTTCACTTATGTTTCTATATATATATATATATATATTTTTTTTTTTTTTTTCTCGTTTCGCCCTGCTCCATCCTTGATTTTGGTCGGTGTGGGCAAAACAATCATGGTTAGCACACTGGCAAATTTCCGTCCGGCGAGTATCAACTGGACAAGTGGGCTTTAAAAAGAAACTATTGAGATAAACCCATCGTGAAGTCAAGAATCTTCCGCTGTGACATTCATTCAGGAATCACTTGTAGGAAACTTCTTGTCTTTTTGACACGGGAAGCTTGTTTAACAATAGCAAACTCAAACCATTTAAAAATTCATGAACTCAGAAAATTACATCGTACGCCATATGCTAGTAAGAAAGAATATTTGAATGTAATCACACACACACACACACACACACACACACACTACTCATATCTCATTTTGAGAAGTGTTGTTTGGTCAAACTCCATCAACTCATCTCCTGTCTTCCAATTATATCAGATTATCCGATGACTCACCATGTAATTATGCTTCCAGTATACATTCTTTGCTCGTAAGTCGCCGGACAGTATTAATACACTCATCCTTCCTGATAAGTTGATGTTGTTAACTCATATTTTAGTTTAAAAACAAAACAGACATTTTAGGTTATTTTATTCAACATTTTGGGAATACCTCCTCCAGTAATATTTATAAATTATTTTTATTAATCTCATCAATACCAATACAATAAAAGTATAAGGAATAAAAATAAATAAAATTTTAAATATAACTCTCAAATAAAAAAAAAAACAAATAAAATATATAATATTATTTTTTTTATCTTTTTCTCTCTTACTTTTTAAGAATAATTTAAAAATTTTAATTTTAAATAAAATATTTTCATGATTTATAAAATAAATTAAATTATACTTTTAAGGTGTGACTAATATCAAAAGAGAGGAACACGGTTAGGATGTGTGTACCGTGTGGCTGCAATGGCAACTGCCCCACTTATTTATGGGATTGCTGTTTCCATCACATGAACCATCCAAGCTTTCAGTGCATATCATTAATGTCCGGGGGAAAAAAAATCCAGTTTCAACGTTCACAGTTGCACTCGACTTGAATAAATTAATAAGCAAAGCCATGAAACTGACATATTGAAAAGCCTGCAGTTAAACAGGTGGCCAAACCCATTAAAAAAAAAAACAGGAGATTTTGTTACAGCGTGGATCTTACCAGAAAAGATGTTCATGGTACTGTACACATTAGACAAACAGTAGGGTCCAGTGTCCACCCACAGCTTTATGTGAAAGCAGGGTGGGTGGGTGTAGCAGAGCAGAAAGTATATTGATCTCTGATTCTCAAGAATGATGACCTTCATCAGCATGGCACCACTCTGTAGATCACAACGAAACAAGGAAGGATAGCCTTTGGATTGAACACTACCAACTCCTCGATATTCGAGTAGATCCCGGCGCAACCTGCTACCGAGTCATACGACCCAGCCGATATTGTCTCCTCCTCCGCCAGCGTCTCCTCCGCCACGCGCTTCACCCTCCCGGCAATGACACGGCACACCAGCATCGCCCTCCTGGTGTCGCTGCCCTGCAAGGCGTCGTGGCCCCTACCGCTGCTGGCCGTGGTCCGCACTCCCTTGCAGTGGTGTTGTTCAGCGCCGCCGGCACTATCAGACTTGCCCTGGAATCCGTGGCGGATGATGGTGCAAACGCCGCAGCCGGGGAGGGAGCCGCACAAGGAGGAGGAGCCACATGCACCCAAGGCGCATGAGAGGGTGGTGCAGTGGAATCGCAACAGCTCGTTCCCGTCGGCTGCGCACCTGGGATTCTTCTTGCCGCTGTACCGAGCACGACTCTTCACTGCGTCTCGGCACTCCTCGAACCGTTGGACGGTGCGCTGCGTGTTGTGGACTTTGAGTATCCGTTCGATCTTACAGATCGGGCTGCCCTTCTTGACCCAGCTTGATTTGAATATTATCTCCACAATATTTCGACTCGAATCCTCCGGACCCAGCTCTGAAACTGTTGGCCAAATTGCAATGGCATCATAAACTTTAGTTTACTAACCTTAACTTTTAAAATTAATTAAGCATAGAAGAGGAGTAGAAGTACAGCTTTTATCGACTGTCGGTGGGGTTTCTAATGTTTGTATTTTTGAATGCCAATCACGAAGTACCACTACCTCATGGACTCAGATAATTTATTTCCTCACAGCGCAGACAACTGTGATGTAGTAGGAAGACCTCGAAGCGCCAGCGCCCCCTGATACGGGGCGGCGAACATATTGGGTCTGTTGTGATTGCCGGTTAGTGGTATTCGATCGGTAAATACTGGTGTCTTCTATAAAAGATATAAAAATTCTTTTAACATGCATTTTTATCACTTCTTTTTATATTTTCTTGTGAGGGAACAAGGGGAGCATGTCTACCATTATCCGAAAATACGGAATGGATTTTGCGCAAGATTACCGGAATAAAGTTCCCAGCAACCCATTATCATGATGACATGCATGCGATGCGGAGTCCTTTTTGTCTTCGAGTTCCCCGTTTCATTGGGTATTATTTTCCTCAAAAGTTAAACCACTCCTCATGATAACCACGGATTAAGGGGAAACAAACACAGCTTTGTTTAGAAACTAGAACCGAAGTAATTATTAGTGTGTTCTGCTTGCTGAGGAGCGCATTATCGAAAATGGACCACAAAACTAAGTAACAAAAGTGCAAAGACGTTGTGGAAAAGTGAAATGGTTTCCTATTGAAAGAAATGACTGATGCATGTATTAGTCAAAAAGGAAAAGGGAAAATAGACAAGGAAGAGAGTGATGATACCGGCATGGCGAGTAGCTTGATGAAGCTCCAAGCTTTCCATCTTGGGGAAAAACTCTCCACAGTGAGGGCAAGAACATAGAGTGTTTCTCGGAATTGGGAGCCTTATATTTCAAACCTATATTAATATCAATTTCTCTCCCCAGTTTTCACAACATGAAATGAACTGGATGCAGGGAAAATTAAAGGAAAATCTTAAGATTGACGCGTCTCACATATATTAATTAATTACCTGGAAGGGTCAACAATCATTCGACATTCATAACAGCCGGAGAGTTTCCTGAATTGCATCCCTCTGGATGATGAAGCGCAGGTCGGAGCGCCGTTGGATTTGGCCTGCCGGGATGACGAGTTATTTGGAGGCTTGCGGCTCAGCAACCCAGTTTGCTGACCCAGAGCACTGCTCTCCGGCGAGGAGTTATCAGGCCTGTGAACAACACGTGTGTTGCCATGAACAGCGTCTTTGAAGCTGCAGAAGGAGCTGCAAGAAGATCCTATCTTGGAGTAGCCCACCGGAGCGGGGTTTTTGGAAGGGTCGTGCACTCTCGACCCTTGGATCTGTTTGCAGGTGAGGAGATTCTTGATTTGATCCCATGAAGACGGTGGTTTCTGCTTCTGCTTCTGTGGCTTATTTCGCTTGCGTTTTGGAACTTGTGAGTTGGGCACTGAATCTGACTGTTCGGGCAAGAAAGTTAGGAGAGCCATTCGAAGGAAGTCGAGGGAAGGAAACCACCACTTCTCAGAGAGGGATGGGGGACGGGAGGTTTTATATCGGTGAACAAATTTATCACTGCACTTTCTGTTTTGTTCTTTGATTGGTGATAATTCTTAAGGAAATAGACGGTGGTTTTGTTGTGGTGAAAATTTTAGAAGCTTCAAATCATAAAGGGGTCTCTGTCAAAATTTAAGATCGAATAAAATAAAATAATCACCATGTGCCTTTTTTTTTTTAAGTAATAAAGTTTTTTAATGATCCACCAGACACCCAAGGTCAAATATAAGATCTGAGATCAGAGAATTTTTTGATAAGTTATATTTCAATTAAAATTATAAATTTTTAAAAAAATTGTGAAGATAATAATTAATAAACTTAGTTTCAAGTGACTTAATAAAATAATAAAATATATACTTAAGCTAGTAATAAATAATAAGTTTTCTTAATAATATCACTGTAAATTAAACAATGCTATTAGAATCACATAATGTTTAAAAAAATATGTACAACTCATATATTATAAACATTTTAAATAATAATAAAGTTCAATAAAATACTTTTAGAAAGTTAATGGAAAAATGAAAATTTAAATTTAAATTTAGGATGACTTTATTAGATTGAATAACAAGTGTAGATACACAATTTACAATAATAAATAATCAATCAAAAGTGAAAACACAGTTTATAAAGATAAGTAATCAATCAAGTATGACTAGAAGCCACGAAACAAGCGTGGGTACAATGCTTACAAATATACATCTCTCCATTTCACGTGTATTAGCTTGCATGTAGGGCTAACATCTTTTGCAAACACCTTGCTAGTTAGGTATACCATGATGTGCTAATGACTAACAAAATTGTCATTGGTATCCAGCGTTTTGAATTCAATCACCTTCATTAAAATCAATCATGCATGAAGTAAAAAAAATAATTTCAAAATCTTCACTAGCGAATATTGTTTAACTATCATTTTTCATTATCTAAATATTTTTATCATTTCCTCCACACACAAATTATTACAATAAAATTTCATTTCAACATAGAACTAAATAATTAAACTGTTTATGAGAAATAATACTATTTGTCATGTATATTTTTTAATCATTATTTATCAATAATATAAATTCTTAATAAAATTAACACGTATTCATAAGTAAAACAATAACTAAAAAAATAAGATTAACATAAATATTTGAGCAATTTATAAAAAATAATAGTAAAATTTAAATAAAAGGGTTTCATAAACATTTTATCAAAAATTAATTTGGAATGCTACCTACTAACTTGAAAGTTTTAAAAAACTTTATATTCAGGCTTCCTTGATTTTTTGCTTACTCCAATAATGCCTTTAAATTAATCTAACACATAATCCAATAATCCTCTTGTCATTATAATTTTTTTCTTTAATAATCAAGTTAAATTAATATTTAAGCTTTTCGATAACCCTTTAAATTCCTCATTAACCCCTTAAGCTCTCATTGAACCCACCTGTCACACCTGAAAATACGATACGGACGGCGCACGAAAGCGAAGGTTCCAACCTTCGAGGCGGGAACGGTTGAAATGAGATTCGCCACCAAAATTTTGAGGTAAATTTTGGGAAACTGATTAAAGAAGAATAAGGATGATCTGTGAAATTAAAAAATAGGTTCGTGAGTTGATTGAGTATGAAAAAGGTGTTAGACACTCTACAACACCCGTTCGTGAAATAGTTACTTGAAGTTTGTTGTGCTAAATTAATATAATTTTAAAATTATTTAGCTATTCCTTTCATATTCATGCGTTTGATATAAAAATGATAATAGTTAAGTTAAGACTATTTATTTATTTACAATGGAGGGCTTTACTCAAAAATCAGATTTTGAGGCCTACGTACCTTGCAATAAAGATCAAAGTCCACATAGTTTGAGCTTAAAAATTGTTGGTGAGAATGTTTTTTTGAAGAAAAATTAATTAAAAATAAGTCACTATTTTGCAAATAAAAATAATTGCTAAAATTTTGATGTGTGTGTTTTAAATTGTAAAAAATAATTTAATTTTAATTATTTTCTTAATTTTTAAATTTTTGAAATAAAGAAAAGAAAAGAGTTTAAAAATACTTTTTTATGATTGAGAATTTAACTGTTATACCTACTGAACTTTATTGGATCATACGGTAATGTAATTGCTCTAAATATCTGCGGAGATTTTGAAATCTCATACAATAAAAGAATTTAGCAACTTAATTTATTTATTTATACTCTTATGTATATTTTTAAGTATTAATAATAATTTTTTAAGCAAGTATGTACATATAAACTTTTTTAAAAATCTTAATCATCATACGTACAAAACCTTATTGACTTATACAGTAATATAATTATTCTAAATATCTATAGAGATTTTAAAATCTCTCATGATAAAAGAATTAAATTTATTTAAATATATTTTTATTAATTTACTAGATATATTATGCATGTAATGCATATTTTTATATGAAATCCTAATCATTATACCTACGGAGCTTTATTAACTCACGTGGCAATGTGATTATTTTAGAAGCCTATGGAGATTTAAAAATCTCACATGACTTAAAAATCTCATTAGTAAATTTGATTATAATTTAAAATTATTAATTTAATTAATAATAAATAATTTTTATTATTTTATTTACACAATTCATTTTTTTATTTCTATATAATTTGAGAATTATGATATCCATGAGGACTTATTATCCCACATGATAATGTAATTAATTTAAATCTCTACAAAGATTCTTGAATTCTCACATGAGACTTAAATAAATTATTTATAAAAAGGAGTTAATTTTAATAATGGGCCTTTGAAACCCATATTAATATATATAAGTTAGATTATCGTATCTATGAAACCTTATTAATTTACACACGATGTGATCAATTTGAGTGCTACAGTGACTCTTAGAATTTCACATAGTAAATAAATAAATAAAACATTTTGTGCCCTTTATTCTTTATTATATAATTGGTGGTGAGCATTTATCCAAAGCATGTGACCCCTGCTTGAGAGTAAAACTTCTCTAAATTTTAAATACTCTAAAGGTAAAAGGCATACAATATTTGTCTTAATGAGTTCTGTTTGTTATGATTTATCAATGAAGCATTAAGGGGTCTAATGCTTTAGGGAGTTACATATTTTTGTAAACAAAAATAGCAAAATTAAAGAAACACCCAACCATCTAAACTCATTATAACTTATAACAACCCTAATGCATACAGGACTAAATCATGATTAATATCACCAATTTAAGCCATGGAACAAGTAGATTAGATGCTTCGAATGCCTAAGTTCATAATAAGAATTGAAAATATTTTCATCATATATCCAAATGACTAACTTCCTATATCATTTTTCGAATTGATATATCATACACCTAGAAACATGCTTAGTACATCAACGCATAGAGAAGAATGAATCCAATATCCTTCTTAAAGCCATCATCAACCTATATAAGAAATTATGATAAATGTCAAACAGAATGTTTTCAACCTTTTAATCCATACACCCATTCAAATTCATGACCGAAAAGAACAAAAAGATTTTTATAAGCCATACAAGAACATATGTAAAATTTTTTACAGTATTGATATGCAAGGATGCTCCCAAAAACACAAAACAGAGCTAGGAATTCTAATGAAATGCAAGCCAAAATCAAATGCAAAACATTCCAGATCCAAAAGCAAAGAAATTAGAGAACCTGTGCAATGCCTCTTCCTCCTTCACTCTTCGAAAAAATGTAGGTCCCTTCTCCAAATCTCTCTTGCTCAAAACCTCTCTCGGTCCCTTCTTTTCAACAATTTTCAAATTTCGCTTCTTCTTCATTCCCCTCCAATAATCCTCTCTCTCTCTTTTTTTCTTTTCTTTCCTTCTCAAATCCCAAGCTTTATATAGAGTAAGTGATTACTTACTGTTACACGCTTTCATCTCAGATTGTCATCTCTGTTCTGCCCTTCCTGATCACGTGCATCTCTCTCTTTTTCCTTTTCCCCTTCTTTCGTTGTGTCACCGTGTGCGCGCGTCTCTGCCATGGGTTGTTTCTGTATGTGAGTTTTCGTTTGCTCTCCATTTCTCCTCTTCTTTTATGACTCGCCTATGACTCTGTGTGTGCTCTGCCCTGCTCTCCTCTCTGTATTTGTCTCTCCTTTCTGCCTTATCTGTGTCTGTGGCTCTGGGTTTCTTCATTCTTGTCTAATCGTGCACGCAAGTCTGATCTTGCTTTTTCCTTTTTTGGGTTCTCTACTCAAAGCTTTGTCTGGTCTTCTCTACATCCGCCTCTCTCAAGTCTATTAGCATCTGTGGCTCTGTGAAAAGCCTCTTAAGGCTTGTGATGAAATGCTAATCCATCAACATTTCATCCAGCCTAATATACTTTTTTTCTTCTATTTTTTTTTAAATTAGATTCACACACACACACACACGCACACACTTTTACTGAAAAATAAGATTTAAGGAGAAAAAAAGTTAACTCTCAAAAGTTAACTCCTAATATTTTTGAATGATTGGAATAATTTGAGAGAGATTTTCTAAATATTTAAGCAAAATTATTTTTTTAATTTTGTTAGATTATTATTATTATTTTAAAATATAACCCTCGAAGGATTAAATTTTATTTTTATATTTTTATATTTTTTGGTTATTATTATTTGTTTAATGAATTAAAAAAAAGAAGATCCTAACCAACAAAAGATTATTTAGGTTAAGATAAAAATAAACCTATTAATTAGGGATTTTTTGATTTTGAAAATATAATCCTAAAAAGGATTAAATTTTATTTTTATATTATATATATATATATTTTTTGGTTGAATTTATTATCATGTAAAAAATGTCCAGATGAAATACAGTGTTTGCACCACCAATAACTTCTATCAAGTAGTTCAAAATACTTAGTAGCATTCCATTTCAACCATTGACATAACCCTTATTCCAAATTTAACAAAATCTTAATTACTCATTAGTCTAATAATTTTCCTCATGGTGTTGTACAATTTCAATAGGTAGATCAAGTTACTCTTTATATAAAGACATATATTTCCTCAATTTGATTATATAATTTTTCTAGGTTCTATTATAAAAGTTAACTATCTTATTTACACCAATTTTTTTCAATCATTCCTATAAGCATTATATAAGAACATTTACAGTTAATTAAATTATGTGGCAAGCATTTAAGTGAAGTCATTAACTTCTAACATTTAGTTCCGTCACTAAATTTCCAACTCAACATCACAATGTAAAATTTCCAACATCACTTAAAACATCACCTTAATCCTAACTAAAAAAAAAGTCTCAACAACAATGACAGATAGGGATTACATCGATTAATTGGAGAAAGGAGGGAATGCTTTGGTGGGGCTGTATAGTCTAAAGAGGAAAGAAAGAAAACATCTTACCTCAACAAAGCTCAGTGGCAACAAACATAAATCATCCATTAAACAACATTAACGAAGAAGAAGATAATGGTTCTAATCTGTCATACACACGAGAAGGAAGGGACTGTAATTTAAGCCAACAATAAAAGAATTAGCTACCACATATACACATGTTGGACTCTAAAAGTAAGGAAGGAAGAAAAGAGAAAAATTGACCACCTATATATGCACCTCTGTTCGTCACAAAACAGAGCAACAAAGCCAAGAAAGATATTCAACCTCTCCACTTGACAAAGACAAACCAAGACAGAGAAGAGGAAGAAGGCAACAACAAAGACAACAACCCGATGGCAACCTCTTGTTGACACAGAACAGCATGATGATAGTGAAAGAGAATCAACAACCCAACTCGCTATGGATAGTGAACATACACGAGAATGATGACAGCAGATGAAGCAACAACAGTAAAGATAGACACCCAATTAATAGCGAGCTAGAGATGTTGATAAGAATAAGAGATGAATTGACTATGAAGGTCTAGAGAAGTGTATAATGGCGGTGAAGAAAAAGAAATGAGATGCTCTGTTTTATTTGCACAAAAGAAATAGTTTTTGATCAAAAGAAGGATTGGGAAAAATTACAAAAAGATGCAGGAGAAGAAGGAAAGACTTGTGCAAGTAGATTGAAATTTTAAATAAAAAATAAAGAAAGAAAAATGAGATAACCTGTAAATTGACGAGTTAGCCTTGGCGAGCTAAAAATGACCCCCTCATTATCAAGCCTTTGTTTACCTAACCCAAACTTACCATTTTTTGATAGGCTATTAGGCTCAACCAATATTGCCAACTCTAAAAGAGGGAGTTTGCTTTTGATTAGTAATAATATATAAACTTTAGTACCCTATATGATATTAAATTAAAAATATAGATAGCATGAATGATGAAACACAGGGGATATAGTCAATTTAGTTGATAAGAAAGCCTATTGATTTGTGAGGTAAGTTAACAAGATTATATGCATTGCAAAACAAATCGACAATGTCTAGAGTTTTTCTTTTGTATCTTCAAATTATACCGTGATCTTTTTTATACGATTTTCCTATCTTGTTTCGATCCTAAATGGAAGGGATGAGATAAAAATTCAATCCTTATCTTTTTCATAATTGGAGACGGGACATAGTTGTCATAATCCCATTTTGTACTATCCACATCGCTACTTATATCAAGCAAGCACTATACTTAAAAAAGAAAGAATTAACCACGAGAGATACATTTTTAATGTGTTTATATGTTATAACTATAAATAGATTAGACAATTCATGATTGTAAATGATAATTGGCAAGTTTTTTTTTAATATGACTATTTGATTATATCACTATAAAAAAAAATACTGCAATACCGACAGAATATTGCCATGTTTTTCTTAAACCATGGTTAATTCCACGTTTTTATCAAAAAAACCTATCACTATAATTTTTTTTTGCCTGAAATTAATTAAAGCCATGGTTTTTCAAAATTGTATCTCAATAAGCCATGATTTTTGGCAAAACTGTGGTTGATCATGGTTTTGTCAAAAATTGAGCCATGATTTCTGGCAAAACTGTGGCTCATTGAGCCAGAATTGTGGCAAAATCATGGCTGACTGTGGTTTTGTTAGAAACCAAGCCACAATTTCTAATAGAACCGTGGCTTATGAGCCACAATTTTCTAAGAACTGTGGCTCAAGGCCAATGTTATAAAACCCATGCCCCCTCATTTTAATTTTCACTTTCGCGCTTTGGATCTTCAAGCACGTACATGCATGCTCCTTGTCTTCCCTTTTTTCTTGTTTATTTTAAGTATGTTTTTATGTTTAATATATTTTCATGAAGTTAAAAATTTCTCTAACTTACTACAAATTTGGCATTTCGCTGGATACTTGAGGTAATTTATGTTTTATTTAATATTGTATTTAATTATTTAAATATAACGTGGCTATTACCAAAGTCTGACAAGTTGTTAGATCTGAAAAATAGCAAAAGCCGTGGTTTTAAGCCACTTTCTTTTCCAACCGTGGTTAGATTCTTCCCATAATTAATATCGTCACATTTTTTTATAACTATCCGTAGAGATCTTTGCCAAGTTTTAAATACATGGTTATTAAATGAACAAAACTGTGCCAAATTATAGGTTTGGTTGTAGTGTGTCAGATTCAAGCGTTGTTGGGCCAATTAAAGGTAACCTTACAAAGATATTTTATGCATTGATATAAATTCAATCAAGACCGCATGCTTAAGTGGCAATATAGTCCATCTCATTAACAGCAATACCTGTTATTGACCATTGACAAGTTTTAGCATCCCAATTATATTATATATTTTTACTAAATTCACTAGTTAATGATTACATATACATATATATATATATATATATATTGCATAACATTTAAATTTTTATTTAATATTGATTTATATAAAAATCAAGAATATCCCACACACCGCAGGGGTATATTGCTAGTTGTTATATAAGCCATGCTTCATATATCATTCATAAATCAAATGAAAAATTCCGTTTTTGCGATAAATTTAAAACTAAAACACGACTCTCTCATTATGCATAGGGAAACAGACGCACTGATTTGTAGATCTTCTGCCTATAAAAGTTAAGGGGGAAAAAAAAAGCTGATCCAAATGAAAATCTGAGTGGTTTTCGTTTTTCATATAGTTGATTTATGACTACAAGAATGGGACTATTTTTTAAAATCCTGGAAGGTAAACAATTTTATGTTGAAGCAGAGAGCAAGGAAATAGAGGGAAATTTCTATTTGTGATCAATGGGTTTGGGGAGTTTTTTTTTTTTTTAGGGGGGGGAGCGAGAGGCGATGGTGTTGACCTAGAGCAATTATTGAAAACACTTCAGAGTCCATTAACAAGTGAGCTGAGTGGCAGCGGAGAAACAGGCTCTTGACCAGGATAATGCAGTTTCCGAGGAGCTTTCCTCGCCCCATTGCCATATACAATTGAAGAAATCGTTTGACTAATTATGGTTGACTCAAGGCCATCCCTTAATTAATTGGTCATTGAAAGCTTCCCGCGTTCCCCACAACAGCGTTTGTTCATCTGTTGTTATTTTTGTAATCCAATCAAACTGAACGAGACAAAACACTGAATTTCCTTCACTATTTATCTCTATTGGAATCCCTTCGTTTACCTCTGTTGAGCCCAGGTATTGTATTAATCTTCGTAGCTTACAAAACTTGTTCACGAAAGATCACTGAAGTCTTCATTTTTGTTGAAGGTTTAATTTTGATATCTGGGAAGGGTAGTAACAAAGGCAACAAGAGTTTATATAAAAAGTGATGACGCGAGATCCGAGAAAAAAGACAGGGCAGGGAGGGGCGAGTGGAGATGATGAAATGTGATGCAGGAGGGATTCTAGAGGGATGAAAAAGGCAAAGCAGAAAGAGCCAACGAAACATCCCACAAAGCACGCAGTAAAGAATAAACGTTCATATACTCCAATTCGCTCACTCCAACGCATTTGGTGGACGCCCACACTCTCCCAAGCATATACTTCCATTCTCCTGTCCGTCCACTAAACCCAGCACTATCTCTGTCCCCGCTTCGATTCCTAGATACGACACCTACTACGTGTATATCTCTATATCTTCGGCTGGATATAGCATGTGGATTTGTACTGGATTAGTTCTGCGTGCAATGATTTGGTCTCCACGCAGGTAGTTTTAATCAGTTGGTTGAGAGGGTGGTTGAAAAGGGAGGCGAAGATTTGGCCAACCACACGCCATTCAAAACCATTACATACAATCAAATAGTGGAGGGCAAAATACTTCATTAGTTCTTAATATGTGGGTTCCTTTCGCCACAAACCATTCCCCAAAAAAAAAAAAAAAGGAAGGACAGGAATATTATTTGATTCCCTGATTCATTCAGCCAATCTTCCTATGATTATAGGTCTGATTTGCCAATTTCTGCTTTCATTTCCCATCTGTTTTATATTCGTGTTTACTTTTTCCTAATCACCTGCATGCGTGCATTCATGTGCCCTGGCTGGCCCAATTTACCGGATATTTGTTCTCCGAAATGCAAGCTATGAAGGAGCATTCAGTTGTTATCAAATTAAGCTTTCCCCCATTTGTTTTATTCTTAAAGTATACGGTCATTGTTTGAACGCTCATACTAACAATTCATCATACCCTAAAAATATTTCATGAATTATGATTCTTAATTTCATAAATTAAATTAACCCTCTTTCTTATAAATATGCTCACCTATTTTCTTTGATCATCTTATTTTTACTCTTATTTTTTCAAGCCATTCTGTTTTAATAACCAAACGTGACCTAAGTTTTCACATAGTTACTAGTGATAGTAATATATTCCATGTATATAGCTAGATGTTAATTTCAAACTAGAAATTGAATTATTGGTTGGGACAATCTGATGGTAATTTCAAATATTGAAATAAATGCTTATTCGGTAAAAAAAAATTACTCAAAATACCGAGTATATTTGTTCGTCAAGAACAACAAATTATCAGGCGTGTCAGAAACTCTGAGTCTTATTTGATAACAAAGGGTTGCCAAACTCTCTCACCATAATTTATCCAGATGTAAAAGATAAGCAAGACTTGATAGAACAAGTGTTTGATTATTATTAAAACGTTATGAAATGTAAACGGTTATAAGTCCAAATTGAAGATAAAAATTAATGGATAAACCTAAGAACTATGAGTACAAAATGCGAGTCTTTCGAGTGCTGACTGTTGTCTTCTTCTGCGATTTGATGCTCTATTTATAATGACAAAGTGACGGTAACTTTTACCTTAAAATTTGAATGTTCTTACGAATAATCGAGGATCCTGTGAAACTCCTGGCATGATCTTTTATCACTATCTTTCGTTTTAGCAACCAGCCTGTCTTGCCGAGGTACTTGGGCACACTGATGTTGTTCCTACGAGATCCAAAATCGTTTGAGATTATATCTTTATGTACCAATGGTCCACGAAGTAAGTTTGCAACTGGCGAGATTTTGACATGCTTGTCTAACCATGGTTTTCCATTAAGCTCAAGGTTGGCCCCTTTATTTAGATTATTGATTGGATTTGACTCTTTAATCATTTAGTCTATATGACTTTATAACCTACTCAAAACACTTTAGCAGATGACGTCTTACATTTAACCCAAATAATATCATATGGACTGAATATCCGATGCGACCGTCAATGCACGACATGGATAAATAATTATGGCATTCATGGGAGCCCGTTTCCAAAATCATTTATTGTGTCGCGCCCATATATTGATTTTTAGCCTCCTCGGAGGGACCAAGCAAGGGCGAGGGTGGGTGAGGTTTGTTATTTCTTGCCTTCTCGGATGATAAATGGGTGAAAGGCCCAAAGAAACTGCGGCCCGGATTGTCTACGAAGAAAGAGTGAAAACCCAGGTGAAATCGCAACCCTGCAGGAATTACCCATTTTCTGTCAGTGAAAAGCCCCAAGAGTCGAAGGTGCTTGAGAAACCAGAGGCCTTCGCGAATCCCAAGCAAAAAAGTCGTCCTTTTAATTTTCCAAATCAACGAGCAAATTTTGGGATGGAGGAGAAGACGCTATAATGCATTCCAAGCTGCCCTCTCTTGTATTCTTGAATTAGATGCCGTTGAATCTCCAAGTAACTCTTTGCATCGCTTACGATAGCCTAATCTTACAGTAGTTTCACCAGATGGGTTTCTCCCTTGCAAACTATTTTATCACTGGTAAGGGAAATGGAGAAATTGCACTGTAGAATTTGTCGCAATCACTTGGTGAGTATATCTGTTGCGAGGATCTCCGAAAGAAGAGATCCAACACCTGTTATACATTATATGAAGGGTTCACGTCACCACAGCCACAACCTGCTAAAAGCAAAATATGATTCACCGCCACTCTTAACATTTAGTTTGGATGGAAAGAGAACTAAAGGGAAAATATTACTACGACGCAAAACTCTTAATTTTTGTTTACTATTTTTATAAGTTTTGCCTACTGATATTTTTTCCTCTCTGCTATTCTCCTTTCATTTTCTCCCTGTCCAAACCAGCACTGAATTCTCAACAATCTATTACTAACTGTTTCTTCACATTTTTCTCATATATAGCGATGGATCTGGATTATTTGCTAATCAGAGCAGGGGCAGATTTCACATGAGAATGCCAAATGGATTCCTACAGGTATCATAATGAAGAAGTAACGCAACGACAGGACTACTCCAGACTTTAAATATGTATTCTGTATATACACACGGATGAAGATGCCAGGATAGAGGCATGCGGACGTGTGGAGGTTGCTAGCTGTTGCTGATAAAGAGAGGGAGACAGCGACGGGAAAAGTGGCTTGGTTTCTACGTTTCTCCAACATAAGATTGTTCCATTCCACCTTGCTGGGACGTGCGACGACACGTCCCACATCTTAAGATGGGATGATGCCAACGGTTTGCTAAAGCAAATCTGAGACTCAATTTTTCTCCCACTTGGGAGCCGATACTTAATGACCTAGGAATGAGTGTTAGCGTAAAGCCTAAAAAAAAACTCATTTTTACCAACCTAAAAAACTGTCCATGACCATACCAAACTTTTAAAATTGGGTTCTATGTTACTGGTATTTTAAGTCAAGGAAAATGATAAATTCGAACGAGCAAGGTTAGGGAGAAGATTATACATAAAAACAGAAAATGCTCTCACTATTTCAAATTATAAAACACTTTTTTAAAATATTTAATGTTTTAAAATATAATAAGCTTTGATAAAAATGATATTATTCAAATACTATCCTTTTTTGTCAACATTCAAATATTATCATTCTCATTATATTCTCTTTTTTTAATATTTTAGAAATGGAATATTAAATAAAGAGTATTTTTTAAAAAATTATATTTTTATTTTTAAAAACTAAAATTATAAATTATATTTAATGAGTTTTATTAATATATAGAATTTTGTTTAAGAATATTTTATAATTTATGATAGATGAAGTAAGAGTCTCAGAACGAAAAAAGTAACGAACAAGTTTTGTTTGATTCACAATTAGATATGTCTTTTAAAAAGTAACTTAATAGCATTTGTATCTCAAATCATTTTTGAAATAGCAGTACAGCAACAAAGGTGCTTGTGTCATTAAAAATCAATGTGAAATGACAAGGTTAATACTTAAAGAAAATTATGCATGACATGAGACTTCATTTGCAATTTGCCTTGGCCGCACGGATTCAGTAGTGATTTGCAAATAATTTGCAAGTCACCTTTCAAGCTTTAATAAAGAAAGATAAAAATTGACTATATCAATTGCTTCAAATTCTTAGTAAATTAAAATTGGCATTCTTGAATTCGACAATGATCTACAAATAATTAACAACTCATTTCTCAATTTTTAATAGAAAATATTAAAAATTAATTTGATTGATTTTTTGAAACTTTTAGTAATTCACATCTTAACTGTCCACATTTTCTTTAATAATTTGCAATTCATGTCATAATCTTTAATAAGAAATATTAATCATATGGTGTCGGATTATTAGCATTTTTAAAATACTTCAAAAGTTACTTAAAATTAAATCGTTCTTTTTAATCGGACCGCCAACCGGAGGGGAAAAAAAGTTTAGAGGGTTCTAGGTTGAAGGGTCCATGTTATGTCACTCAAGTATATGGACCAGATCATCCCCAGCCCACCGACAAACGGGTCGTCTCTTGGCTAATTGTTTTTACATATACAACCTTCCATACCTTCCCGACCTCTCACTGTTGGTTGGTTAACTTCAGGAGGGGCATTTGCGTCATTCAAATAACACCTAAAGAAGCGATGCCTCAAGTATAGCTTCGTCGGTGGTCTTCGGAACCCGCCATTTTCAGTTTCCACTCTCTCCACCTGGCGCTCGGGTCGGGTCATATGTTGTCCTGGTTAGTTCAGAACTTCAGATCCAACTCTTCCTCTCTTCTGTTCTGATGTTGGTGCTTCGCTTGCCTGCTTTCGGGGTTTTCCAATTTTAATTTCATGCATTTCAAGTCAATAATACTCAAGCCTGTTTGATAACTGCATTCTAAACGTAGCTGTTGTCTCAAGCTAGATCTCTCTTCTTTCTCGCTGTCAGGTACCTATAAATTTCTCTCGCACGTGGCGCTTCACGGGCACCTTGGAAGCGACCCTTGTTTTTGAACAATGTGTTAAGTCTGATATAGATCCGGGGGCTGACGTGGTAATCAAAGCGCTTTCTCTGAAATGGCCGAAAAGTCGAGGTCCAGGGGATCATGTTGCGGCTGGTTTCTGGCGTTTGTCGTTCTTGCTATCGTCGTCGGTGCCGTTGTATATGCATTGGTGAAGAAATTTGGTCACCACCATAAGAGCGCCAACGACGAAGATTATGCCTCCGCTCTCAAACTCTCAATGCAGTTCTTCGATATACAAAAATGTAACACTTCTTGTTCTATATATATATATATATATATAATTTTTTTCAAATGCATTTCTTTTAGTATTGATCATTTTTCTTTTCTTTTCCACCCGCTACTATCCTATGCAATTGTTTAGTTTCTATGCCTTTTCTCCATTCTGTCCAACCCCCCTCCCGGGGGGGGGGGTTCATTTTCTCGGTTTCTGTTTGCTTGGTTGTACGTATGACATAGTTGGGATATCTTAGACGAGCTTCTTATTTCATTCTCGTTCCAAGTATTGGTGTTTGTTCTGAAGCATACTAGTTGAGCCAACAAGCCAAATATTAACGTCTGTATTCTTTTGCTGGTATTTCTTACTTTGCATTCATGCATCCTTTTATGTTCTCTAGTTTTTTTTATTGAAAGAGTGGTATACTGCTCCCCTGACTTGTTGGTTTTAATAACTAATCTCTTGAGAGATCATATATGTTTCTTTAAATAGAAATAATTTCTATCTCAAAAAAATTTTTAAATTAATTTGAGTTCCATATAGATTTGTTGGCCTTTCGATTTTTCTTAATTACTTCAATCATGGTGTGCTATGCGTTGCTTAGATTTCTTAATTTTTTTACCCCTACGTCTTTAGGATTAGTTGAGTTATAACCATGCTTCCTCATTGCAGCTGGTAGGTTGGTGGACAACAAAATATCCTGGAGAGGGGACTCAGCTCTTAAAGATGGAAGCCAATCGAAGTTGGATTTAACAAAAGGGATGTACGATGCTGGGGATCACATGAAGTTTGGTTTTCCAATGGCATTTACTGCTACCGTGTTATCTTGGGCCATCTTGGAATATGGAAATAATATGGATAAAGTTGGCCAGTTGCAGCCTGCTAAAGAATCACTCAAGTGGATCACTGACTATCTCATCAGTGCGCATCCTTCTGAGAATGTGCTTTACATTCAGGTTATTGTAGCTTTCACCTTCCGGTTTTTTTTTTTTTTTTGGCTTGGATGCACATCCTTCTGAAAAGCATTTGATGCCAGCATTATGTGCGAGCTAGCTATTGTGTAGTGTATGCATAAATTTCATATCCTTCATGACTCTTGTATCGTCTTAGACAGCTACATCCTGTAATTTTGTTTTCCCTTTTTCTTCTTTGGTATTAATGCCATGTCATGCCGTGAGATTATAAAAACGACGGTGATGTAACACACACTCACAGAAGCTTGCACAGTACTGGACAGAGGGAGAGAGTAGAAAAAACCAGAAATAAAGAGGGAGAAATGAAGAAGATGAAGAACAGAATTGGGGGGGGGGGAGACGGAGAGGCAGAAACGCAGAGAGAGAGAGGAGAGGGAGAAGCTATCTGAATTCTCACAATATTTTATTCGTCAAGTGTTCCATTACAAATGCAAACTAGTCTATTTAAACTAACTGTCCTACCTATTAAGGAAATCTTAATCACTTGTCAAAAAAAAGCTAATGTTCAGATTTCCCTTCTAACAGAATAACACAAAAGGAAACCTTAATACCATGTCCATATAAAGCTAGGTTTCAGATTTCCTTTTACAAAATATTAAAATAACACAAAGGACACAACATATTAAAATAACACAAGAAAACATATTTCTTCCTAAAATAATAATAATAATCTACTAGCCTAGGTTTCTTCAAAATATATTAATTCTTATATTTCATCAGATGGTGTTTAGGGTGTGTCTTTTTTTTTTTTTTTTCCTTTGGGAATTTTAATACTTTTCCCTTACCTTTCTATTCCCTTTTTCATGCTTTTCAGACTTCACTGCATTGTGGTGATTGTTGTGTAGGACAGATCAATGGATAGTGATCATATATAAACACGAATTATTCCTTGTCTTCTTCACGTGCCAGTTGCTTTCAGACTTTCTCTTTTGGTGTTAGGACTGTCTCACCTGCTTGCCCTTTTATTAAAGTGGCTTCCTGATAGCCTAATCTGATCTATTTCATTTTTCAAAATATATTTTTGGGCAGGTGGGCGACCCTGCTGCAGATCATTCATGCTGGGATAGGCCTGAAGACATGACTGAGGCAAGGCCACTTACTCAGGTCAACACATCTAGTCCTGGAACAGATGTAGCAGCTGAAACTGCCGCAGCCATGGCCTCGGCATCTTTGGTCTTTAAGAAAAGTGATTCTACATATTCAAGCACTCTCCTCAGGCATGCAAAAGAGTTGTTTAATTTTGCGGAAAAGAACAAGGGATCTTATAGTAAGAGCATTCCTGAAGTCCAGACGTATTATAATTCAACAGGATATGGTGATGAACTCTTGTGGGCAGCTAGCTGGCTCTATCATGCTACAAATGATGATTCTTATCTTCAGTATGTGACTGGTCAAAAGGGAGAAGACTATGCTCAGTGGGGGACTCCAACCTGGTTTAGTTGGGACAACAAGCTTGCCGGAACTCAGGTGGGTTCCTCCTTTATTATTGGGAAACATTCAATCTTTCTCCAGTTTTCACGTATCTTTTAGCTAAAGATCATCACAAGTTACGTCAATGCTTCAGTTGAAAATGGGTTTCAGATATTGATTACAACCCACGCATCAGATTCCCATGATTTTACATAAAGAAGACTAGGGGAAACTAGTGGCTGGAAATTAAATTGTGTGTTCATAACAGGGTTTATCTTAATCGCGAGTAATGTTTCTTTTACCTTAGATGATGCTCTGTTTTCATCGGTGATGATGAATTGGTTTTTCTTTATATTCTTTTACCTTTAATATCTTTGTTTTCTTTGACTTTGAGCAGGTTTTGTTATCCAGATTAAGCTTCTTTAAGGCCAATGACATTACCAGCTCATATGGCTCTGGTCTTCGAAGTTACAGGAAAACAGCCGAGGCTGTAATGTGTGGTCTTCTGCCAGATTCTCCAACAGCCACAAAAAGCAGAACTGATAGTAATGCTCTCCTTAAAAGCTATTGTTTCATGCTCATGCCAAAAATGTTTTCGTCTTCTTTGCACTACCTTCCATTATTAACGTCAATGAATGGATAAAGTTGTTCAAGTGCTGAAACTCTATCAGGAAAATGTTGCATAGAGGATAGTTTCTGCTTATTCGTCTGAGTGGTCAATGGTTGTTTGTGAGCCTGCGTCCATCTTGAGGGAAGTTACTAAGGGGCAGAATTCAGTTATTTAGACAGATACTATAATATTAACTTGCTGGCAAGTTAGTGTTGCCCGTGAGTGTGATCTGGATGAGCATATTGTCAATGATTAATATCAAATTTGAAATTTCATTATAATATTGATAATTCTACTATTGTTTGTTCAGTAAGTAGTTTTCTTTTTCCGTAATACAGATGGTCTTATATGGGTCAGCGAATGGAACTCTCTGCAGCAACCGGTTGCTTCAGCATTCTTAGCTACTCTTTACAGTGATTATATGCTTACTTCGAAGACTCACAAATTAAGTTGTGATTCAGATTCTTTCAGCCCAGAAGATCTCCGGAACTTCGCCAAATCTCAGGTAACTTTCCATCATCATTTGCACAGAACGTCAACTATCCTGCAATAAGTGATCCTTGTCCAGACTGAAAACTTTCTGCTATTCTTGCAGGCTAATTATGTCTTGGGCAATAATCCTATGCATATGAGTTATCTAGTTGGATATGGGGATAAATTCCCACTATTCGTTCATCACAGGGGAGCTTCAATTCCTTCTGATGAAAAGCCTAATTGCAAAGACGGTTTCCGATGGCTCGAATCATCTGATCCTAATCCCAACGTAGCCACGGGAGCACTTGTTGGTGGACCCTTCTTAAACGAGACTTTTATTGACTCCAGGAACAATTCCATGCAAGCCGAACCAAGCACCTATAACACAGCCCTAGCCGTGGGCCTCTTTTCTAGTTTAGTCACCACATCATCAGCAGTTCAATCCTTTACCTGATAGTTATAGCTTCTCTTGGCCGCAGCCGAAAGTAAGCTGGATGTTTGAGTGCAGTGTCAACTGTCGACCATATTTCCTTGTAGCTGTATTCATTTTATAGCTAATTAAAAGGGGGCAAAATAATGGTGTACCAATGTGCTTGATTGTTTGTATTGTACTGTCTGGTGCGGCGTCTGATGGTTTAGCCTACATTGCCACGCACAGGCAAATTTGATTTGACTTGGTCAGCGCACCATGTTTGAGCTATACCATTGCACTTGTGTTAAAAATATATATTAATTCTTTTTTTTTTAATTGAAATGATTGTTATGATAGGGAATTGCCTTGCATTCTTGGCTATGCCATTTATCTATCGTATGCATCTGCACTAATAATGTGTGTGGATGGGTGTACATAGATGGTTGGGAACCCTCTATGCCTCCGATCTCAAACCAACATAAGAAATGCAGTATTTGATAAGCCTGTGGATATCAAATATGATTACGGAGACTGAAGTTAGAACCAGGACAGGAGTAGCAGTGTTGTTTGTTTGTTTGTTTAATTTTAAGGTCATTAATTTTTTTGGGAAAAAATGACTCAAAATCATTATATATATATATATAAGTAGGATTAAAGATTACGAGAAAATGTCACGTGTTCATTTTTAGATTTGTTGTAATTCTATATTTCGGAATATCTTTCTTGCAATTCCGTGCTCTAAAGTTAGATTTAAAGTTAGGTTCAAGCTAATTATTATTTTTTAATATATATAAAATATGTTATTCATGTTTGGAGTTAGGTGTGGAATGACTTTAATTTTTAGATATATATAAAAATTATTTTTTACCTATTTGAAATTCAAAACTTATCATATTTAAATTTAGATTAATATCTATCTATTTAAAGTTTTGATCCAATATAAAGATATGTTAAAAATCTAGAGTCATATGATCGATATATATATATATATATATATGCAAATATATTGGTATTCAAATTTAAACTAATAGTTATTTGTTTAAATATTTAGAAAATATGTGTTTGAATATTTAGACTATCCTCGTGATTTTAGAGAATTATAAATATGATAAAGTATAGATATTAATCTATATAATAATTTGAATCTCATGGTGTTAAATTTTACATATTATAAATTTCATAATATAAATATTAATTTATTTAACAATAAAGTATTTAGAACTATCGTTTGTTATTTATGGAAAATATTGAGATGTTAAATTTTGAATAATACTAATATGTTGAAAAGGCTCTCATGAAGTTTGTTAAAATTTAAATACATTAAATATCTATGCTCACAAAAATAAATATTTAATATCTATCATCTTCATTTTTAAAAATTACCCCTTAATTTTCTCTCCCGATTCAACCTTATTCAATTATAAATTACATTAGGTCAATAACACATTTCATATGTTCACGTCCATCTCATTTCTCTAATCACGTTTGGTTTATTTTCCTCTTAACTGTTATTCATACTATTAATAGCTTTTACATCTAAGATACATGCAATTCGCATCATTAATACAATAAAAAAGGATTGATACATCGTGGTTAGAGTGATTCATGTTTAGAGATTGCTAAGTAGAAATATATTAGAAGAATCCAACGGATGTTGAATTGATTTTCCAGGATGTTTGAGTAAGTATTTGTATTTTTTGTATTTGTTTTTTATAATTTAGATCCCATCAATTACATCCAATATATAATACTTATCCTATTTGTAGGACAACATTATTATAGGGTGGCCGAATCTTCACAATCATTTGGAAGCCTTTTGTGAGACGTTCTAAAAATATATTGCATGTCTCCTAGCGCTCCTGATCATATCGAATAACAGATTATCCTTATAAGATTAGCTTCATATTCTTTATGTGAAATTGCATTTTGAGATGAATTCTATCTATTCATCACTTTGAGTTTAATTTTGTTAACATTCCAAAACTTACAAACAAAGAGGCAACGAATGATAATTACTTTGTTAATATGTATTTAAATTTTCTATATTTAGTCTTTGAAAACTCTATTTAGCACATTTAAGATAATACCCTATCTTAATTCTTGATTATCAATTCAAAAACTTTCATTGTGGATTGTCTAATATGATTTAATATATAAAGACTGTGTACATATATTAAATAATCTTATTTTATATAACAAGTTTTCAACTATCTTATATAATATATGGAATTAGTTTAAGATAATTAGAAAGTAAAGTAATGACAATTTTATTTAATATGTTAAGTTTTTGAAAATAATAAATTATTTATTTAATATGTGTGACTTGCTTATCAAATAAAATAAATAAGTTTGAAAGAATTATTTATCCTTTTGAATAAATTTATTTGATAGATTTAGGGTGTGAAGTTGGGTTTGGGATGACATACCATTTTTATTTATTTTTTATTTTATTTTAACTATATTTATATATTTGAATTTCAAATTGAATAATTTAAAGTGGATTAATTAAATTATTTTTTATTTTCGTACAATAATAATGAATGTACGGATGGTTGTGGGAGGAGGCATGAACACCGGGAAGAGAAGCTCAGCAGGCATTTGCTTGAGGAGGAATTTAAACGAGATTTCTCTAAGATGGCAAGAGATACACATAGCCTGATTGGATTGAACGTATAATCGATTAACTGGCCAAATAATCAATTTTAATAAAAATTATTTAAACAGTTAAAAAATTTGATAATTGATTAATGAGTCAAAATTATGTTTTAAAATAAGATTTGGAAAGTTGTTTATAAATTTAATTTTTTCATTAAATAATATATTTTACTTCTTAAATAAAGTTTAACAAATTCAATAATATTAAATACAACTTTATTAATAATTTAATTGTAAAAAGTAATGTCCTTTATGATAATTTATACAGTAAAAATTAATTTTAAAAACTAATATTCAAATAAATTACATTATAACATAATTAATTATAATCAAAATCAATCATATGAATTGATTATTTTATAATTAATTATACCTAACTGAAATTTAAATAGACTCATACGCGTTCCCTTTCATTAAGGAGGAGGGAAGAATGTGAAGGGGGCATTGGGTAGAGTATAATTATAATAGAGTTGATGAAGTTGATACATTAATATTTCCTCCCTCTCAAGTTATAAAATAAATTGCAATAAAATTAGGTATATCAAAAAAATATAATAAATAGATTTTATAAAATTATTTTTTAAAAAACACAATATAAACTTTTAAAAAGTCATTCATTTATTATAACTTTAAATCTACACATTTAATCAATATATACTCACACCATTATAAAATGTAAAGTGTCCTTTATTAATAGTGACTTTATATTTATTATAGAATATTTAATAAGAGTAAATATAAAAATATATGATTAGCTTGAAAGTAGATAATTACTTTATTGAAGGTGAGATTTAATTAAAAATGTCTTATATTTTTTAACAAAAGGAGTATTAATCATTTCAATTCTATCTTTATTTAAAAGGTAATATTAAAAAATTAATATTAATTAGATTTTATTTTTAACAAATTGTCTTATATTTTAAGATAATGAAATGGTTGCAAAATTGTTTTATAGGTTGGATCGAAAGATTTGCTTCTCCTTCCACTGACAACTTGTTAGAGAAATTATCATATAGATTTAATACATTACATCATTTATATATTATTCAATAAAAATATATCGATTGTAAATATAAATTAATTATGAGAGAAAAAAGATAAAAAATTAAATATGTATTTTATTTTAAAAATAAAATCAATACAAATAACAATACATTAAATTTTATCTAATTAAACTGATACGTATCAGTGGATGTAAGAATTTTCCACTTGTTGACCACAACCTACAATTATCGGTTTCATTTCATTTGATGGACAATCAACTCTTTGAGGCTGCTTCATTTTATAACCTTCTTTCGCAGGTCCCACTACTTGCGAGTTGTGTATACGATATTAACAATATATATTGACACACACGACCATCATCCAGCGCCATCATAAACTCCATCCATTTATTTAGTTAATTATTGCGTGTCCCTGGATTTAACAAAACACGTAATGCTAATTTGGTCGATTCTTTGTGTACCCATATGTGAGAAGCGGGATCCGTATCTTTCATTTTTATGCAATCTAGTAAATATTATTGATATTATGTTTGTATATACATGAATTTAGATTTGAGCCAAATTCATTGTTTGGATAATTAAACATATATGGATTTAGATTTGGGTTAATTAAACATATATGGATTTGAATTTGGGTAAATCCAAATTCAAATCCAAGTTCTCTCTTAATTTTTTTGTAATTTAAAATCCTTTCTAAACCCTATTATTTTAAATCCTAACTCAAGCTCTTTTGTAATTTGACCCAAATGCACGAAGACTTGATCGACCTACTAATGGTAATTGCACTGAACCATTAAAGTTGACAAAAACAAACTGCCATCATTGATTGAGATGGGAAGGGACGGGATGATCGACTTGCATCAAGATCGAATTGAAGACAACGATGGGAATAGGACGGCTGACTTCCACCTGGACCTGTTCGATGACAACAATGAGGACTAGACAGCAGACTTCCTTGTGACTTGACTGACAGCAACAACGAGGACTAGATGACCAACTTCCACAGGGATCGAATCGACGGTGATGATGGGGACTGGACTGACGACGACTACGAGGATCAGACCGACGAGGAGGATGAGGACCGAACAATCAACTTCTAGTGGACCGAATTGGTGACTAAGATGGGAACTGACCTGATGGCTATGATGGGGATTGAAAGGTTGACTTCCATCGAGACTTAACCAACAACAATGATGGAAACTAGACGACCAACTTCCACCAGCACTAGACCAATGACGAAAACTAGAATTGAATGGTCGACCTCCACCCGAAGAGGATCAAACAATCGCCATCCCTTCAGTCTGGTCAGCATCATCGTTAGTCTGGTCCCAGTGGAAGAAGGTCGTCCTATGCCCATGGTAGCCATCAATTTAATCTCAGTGGAAGTTAGGTGTCTAGTGCCATCATCGCTGTCGGTCCAGTTCTTATGGAAGTCGGCCATACGGTCCCCGTCTTCATTGTCATTTTAGTCCATGTGGAAGTCGGCTGTCTAATACTCGTCCTTATTGTCGGTTTGGTCCCAGTGAAAGTTGGCTGTCCAGTCCCTATCTTCACCATCAATTTAGTCCCAATATAAGTCGACCATCTGGTGCTCGTGGAAGTCAAGAATCTAATACCCATGATCATCAATTGTTCAGTCCTGATAGAAGTTGGCCATTCGGTCCCAGTCATCGCCATTGGTTCGATCCCGGTGAAAGTCAGCCATCAGGTCCCTGTCGTCACCGTTGATTTGACCTGGTGGAAGTCAGCTGTCTGGTGCTCATGGTAGTCATTAATCCGATCCCGGCAGAAGTTGGTCGTCCAATGCTCATGGTAGCTGTCGGTTCGATCCCGATGGAAGTCTAGTGTTTGGTGTCTGTCGTCACTATGGGTTTAGTTCAAGTGGAAGTTGGCCATCCAGTCCTCGTCGTTGTCGTTAGTCCAATCTCAGTGAAAGTCGATCATTCCATCCCTGACGTGGTGATGATTCGGTCCCAAAGGAACTTGGAAGTCCTATCCAGTTTATCACTGGTGCCACAATTCTAGTCGACTTTGTTTGTCTGAACCTGATAGAAGTTGGCCATTTAAATGGTCGAGTTTGACTAATTTTTTAAGTTTTTTTAAATTTAAATATAGAATTTAAATATTGAAATTTTACTTTCGATCCAAATAAAAAATTTTAATATTGTAATTTAAAATTTTTCATATCATCCAAACAAATAATTTAAAATTTATAAATTTTAAATTTGAGATTTTAAATTTAAATTTTCAAGTTAAATCCATCCATCCAAACACAATTTAAAATTTTTCCGAGCTGATCAAAAGTAGTCCGTGTTTAAATTTAAAACAAATTAAATTTATATTCCCCTGTTGAAAAGACATAGAGTTGAATGAAGGATGAAAAATTCCCACATGTTCGATTATAATTTTAATAGAGAAATCAATAGTGATTGGGTTATTTTTACTATTATGGCTTCAACGAAAGCGTGTATATTTTAAAATAAATTCAATAAACATGTAATACGATTTTCTTGAAAAAAAATATAAACGAATTATTATGCCAAACACATAAAATGGGAAAATGACAATTAGAGACCCTATAAGAAAATTAATGACAATTACAGATATTAAATTATTGAAATCTCAATAATAAACGATGGTCCTTGTTTATAATAAATTATCTTTTATTGATTGACTTGAAATATGACTAATGCTATAAAGATTTTCAATTATTTTTTATTAATTTTTAAAGTAATAGCAAAAGATGACAAGTGATTGGCTTATAATTTTTTCAACTGACGTCACAAATAATCACAAATGTATTTAGTATATTTTTGATGTGATTTATCTAATTGTTGAAAGAAAAAAATATAAGTAATTGGTTTGCAATTCATAAACTCTCATAAATTCCAAACTAACATTGCAAATAATTTTAAGTATATTTATTTAATTTTTCAAGTGATTTATTTGTATATATTAATAATAAAAAATTAACATTCTCAACTAACTTTCATAAATTTTTAATTAATATTATAAATAGTCTTAAGTGTAGTTAATAGATTTTTCAACTGAGTATTCACATTTTTTAAATTATAAGTAAGGGTCATAATTTTTTATAGAAGTTTCAATGATTTAATATCTATAATTATCATTAATATTTTTATAAGTTTCTAATTGTCATTGCCCCCACACAAAATTTCCAGGTAAAACTTTTAAATTCACCACCCGTCCTGGAATTCCTGGGGTTACTTGCTAGCCGCCCCATTACATCATGCAGTCCAACAAAACTCCCTTACCTTCGGCCGAAAACAAAAAATTAAAACTCCCCGACGTCTGGGGCCCTGGGCTTCTTTGGGTTAATTTATTCTGCTTTTTATACTTCGTTGCTCCTCCAACTTCATAGATCACAAACACGTGATTTTGGTCGAGTTAAATTCATTTTGGACCGTTATAAAGTGATCGCCGGGGAAGGTAAATCCATGAGACGATCTTGCTGTGCTGTGGCAGGCATATTCGGTACTACGTAGCACACACCGCCAACATGTATGTTAAGAATATTGAAGAAGAAAATATTAACAATAAAGATGATAAAAACCTTGCATTAATCTACTTAACTTGATTAATGTACAAACCTCAACTTTGAGATGAAACAATGAGGTAAGGATCTTTATTAATCTCCTTTTTTTAGGAAGGATTAAAACCCCTAATCTCTAATGAAATGTGATGCCCTTTATATAGATTTTAAGATCATCAACAATTAAGTAATTAACACTAATCACAGCACCCCCTTTAAGTTGACAGCACCACTCAAGATGCTCAACTTAGCTTGTCCACACAAAATATGAGGGTAGAGTAAGAATTAAACCAAGCAATTTTAACCTGCTAAAATGACTTGAAACAACATGAAGATATCTTCAATTAACTTGCATTTCCTCTCTCTTATTATATTCATCTTCTTCTTTATAAACCTGGCTTCCATTTGAGCAGTAAAGCCAGTGACAGTGAAGTCAACCTCCGTTGCTTATCTTCCTCTGCTTTTGGGTTTAGATCATACATGTTCCCTGCACAACTTGGTCTTACAAATTGACAGATGAAGGGTTATCAATTTCACTTAACTCCAATAAAGCAAACGCATTTTATTTTAAATAAAATACCTAAATTATCATTAGAAAATAAAGAGAGGGATAGAAAAATAATATTATATAATTTATTTATTTTTTTATTCTAAAGTTATGCTTAAAATTTCAGTAATTTTTATTTTTTATATTTTTATTATATTAGTATTGATAAGTTTGACAGAATAATTAATAAACAGAACAAGCAGTATTAATTTCAAGCCATCCAAATTGGAGGTTCTGTTATGATTATTATATTATCACCATTATCAGGGTTAGGAAAAGTACCATCCGTATACGAACCCGGAAAATCGGAAAACTTTTCAGGGAAAATTCTGTACTTTTGTGTTGAGAGTCGGAGCGAAGTGGGGCCACGGAAAAGGTAAAAGGCAAAACATGAATAGACAGGAGGGGAAAAGGTACTAGGTTGAGAAGTGGGTCTCTTCACTTTTTTTTCTTTATTTCTCTTATTTTTTTTCATCCCACCATTCATTAATTTTATTATTTAAAAAAATTATTTAATAAAAAATTTTAAATGACAGGGATGGAGTAAGTGGAGGGGAAAAAAAAAAAAATTGAGAGACCCTTTGATCCCTAGGCCGACGACCTTTTGCATGTACTCCTGTTATTTAAAGCTGATGGACGGGGTCATGGAGCTGGAGCTGAATGTTACAGCCTTTGTAAGTAAAAGGGTGGGGTACGATTTCAAGTTTCTGCATTTGGTTTCATCTTTACTGCGTCAAAATGGATTGATTTCTTAAAGGAAAGAATGCCACGGGAGCAGCAGTTAAAAGGCAACCTTGGAAATTGCAGGCATGCTGCATTTTAGTACCGTACGTGTTTGACAAAAATATCATTTCAAGAGCACGAGGGACCAAGCTGTCCTCTAGAAGGGCAACAGCATGTCCTTCGGGCTTCAGCTCACGTTCCCTTTTCAAAACTGTCTTGGGAAAACCACAGGCTTGTCCTTTGCCCCACCACGTACAGCCTCACGCCCTCACATAACTGATATCTCTTTCCTTCTCTCCTCTCAATCTCACCATAAATACCTGTACATCCTCTCAATCTTTCCCTCCATCTCATCAGTCCTACCTTTTCCATTCTCCTGAACTCTCTCCATCGGTTTTAACCAACCACATCAGATCAACACCGATCTATATCCATATATAATGGCTCTGAAGAAACCCGGCAGACTCCCTCAGACGGCAGTTCTGAAGCAAATCCTAAAGAGATGCTCGAGCTTAGGGAGCAAACGAGGGTACGATGAAGAAGGCCTGCCTGTGGACGTGCCCAAGGGTCACTTTGTCATATATGTTGGAGAAAACAGGAGTAGATACGTTGTCCCAATATCATTGCTGAGCCGCCCTGAGTTCCAGAGCCTTCTCCTTCAAGCCGAAGAAGCGTTTGGCTTTGAAAACCACAGGGGTCTCACAATCCCTTGTGATGAAGACGTCTTTGAGTCCCTCGCCTCCAATCTTAGACGAAAATATGGATCCAACTATGGAGACAAAAGCTATAGCTAGATGAAGCTGCCCTGCTGCTTCTCTGGCTTTATTTTCTCCTGCTTCTGTTGTTTTTTCATTGTAGGAGGTTCTTCTTTTAAACTAATTCTAACCTCCACAAATTCACCCCGTGACAATTTGTTCTGGGTTTAGGATGTAGATCTATATATTAACTTGCCAATTTTTCCTGCAGTGGTGGAGGCAGAGGCTGGCAAGTGCAATGCCAATTGCCAATGCACCGTGTGGAGAACTAATTGTAGTCCCTTTTTTTTTATTATTATTATTTGTGAAATATATTATCAAATAAAATTTCTGTCATATCCGACATTGCGCCACATAAGCAACTGAGTAAACTCTCGAGCTTTGTAATATCATATCGTGGATACAGGCAATCCCTTGTTTCAAGGATTTTGTTTATTTTCGAATATCTAATGTCGAGGTTGTCTTTTTGGCTCGTTGCACATTCCACAGTTATTGCTGCTGGATCTGTAACTGTAATGAAACCACTCAATAACGGATGAAAACGGAATGTCTGGACACGAGCAGCGAAATTCAACATGGCATCGAAGACTTCAATTACTTGTTTCCCCGGCTTACTTGTTGCTTTATATTTTTGAGATTCTACACACAAATCTATGACTCTATTATTATGCTTGAATGTAGGCGAAATATCAAATAAGTATGGGGTTCTCTATTATCATTTATATCCATCTCATCGTGCGTCCTCACACACCGCAGGGCAGATGGTTAAGATTTGGAGATAGATCACTGCCATGTTAGTAGTTTTAAGTAGTTTTGATCATATCACGGCTCCTACCCTTAGAAATTCAATGGAGAACTGATCAATAATGCCTGAAAGTGCAAACTGGGGTTTTTGCTTTTGTTATGGTGAGTTCATCGGAAAAGTCACTTGTATTCTCACTCGTTAATACAATATCAGTTGACTTCAACAAAATTACATTGGCTTATGATTTGACTCGCCAACTTTTTCCAACTCCTCTTTAGTAGTTCTGACTTCTGGTGCGTAATTATATATTTATAATACTGAATTTTTTAAGAAAGATTGTGGTGACTAACTGACCGTGACCCTATGTGATACAGTGAATAATACTGATCCTAACAACTACACGGGGCGTGCATAGCAGAAGGATATATAGTACTCACACCCACAATTGGCATCAATTCAACGTTTACTTTATTTTTTATCCGTGGGTAGTAGCCTAGTAGGGAAGGGGATGAGAGTCCTGGCTCTGCTTGTAATTCAATGCAATTGCTCTCGGACGAAATATATTCAACATCTGTAATAAACTATGTCGTCAATGTCAATCAATTTACAGACAAATAAAAATGCCAATGGAAAGGAAAAGAAAACAACATATGGTTACCATGTACAATCATTAGGTACAAGAATCGCCTGGCACGAACGGCATTCTTTACCTAAAACACAAACAAATCAAGACTAGAGAAGGGCCTATGAGACTTATCAGTTGTAATCACCTTATGACCTTCAAATCTGAAAGATCACAGGCTGCAAGCTGCATGCTCAGTGACCATTCTTCCCCTTCGATGAAAAGAATCTACTAAAGCCTCGTGCATGTTTCTCTGGTGTCGGGGTGGAGGAGGCCGATGAGGAGGTTGACTTTGCAGGCCTATGTTTTGGAGGCTTCACTGGAGATCTGTCCGGAAGGTTTGCTTCATTGTCTGATGGACTGTACACGACGTTGGAGAAATGCAGAGGCGACACCCCACCTAATTTCTGCATGTATGCAGGAGTAGCATTGTCCATCTCGACCGGATCTAATTCTTGCAAATTTGGGCTACTAGTTGTAGGTTCATCTTCCGGGAAGGCTTCAACCTTTAGACTTCTTTCACTGTATGGAGATCCATTTTGCTCCGTTTGAGGATGCAAGGCTTTCAACTGCTTGCCAAGAAGATAAATGGTTTCCTGACACTCGGCTAGCTTTTCAGCAGCAGCTGCCAAATCCCTCTCCTGCAGTGAACAAAACATTTCAATCTAAGATTTTTCGACTCATCTAACATTCATTCAGGATTCCTGGATTGAGATAAGTTGCGTGCTATCATATTTTTAACTATAACTGGATAATAAATGTCACCCATTCTCGTATTTTCTTTCATATACACGGCTATGTTTGATACACAACCAACATCGCAATCCATTTTCACAAAGGAACTACATTGTTACCTGCTTCATCTTTTGGTTACTATCAGCAGCTGAACTCTCATTCCTGATAGAAAAAGAAGACCAACATTAGAAATAGCAATTGTCAAAGTTATGATAAAAGGAGAAAAAGGTGGGGACGATTGTCAAGCAATTTAAAGATATGAAATCCTATATTTTTTTCCTCTTTTCGGCATGCCAACACAAACTAAAATTGCAATCAACAGCTGGCCCATATTCCTGCAGTTAGAACATGAATAGCTCAGAATTAATTATAACCAACATCACAATGGATGAGATTCTAACCCCTGTATTTGCTCTTCAAGCTCTTTACACTTGGCCAAAGCATCTTCATGACCCCTCCTTTCATCTTGAAGTTCATTCTCCAGAGTTTCAGTCTTAACTTGCAAAAGAATTAGCTCAGTTTCTAACTCATGGGCACGTGTTTCAAGTGACCTGTATGACTCTGCCATACACTTCAGCTGTGTCTCCGCCAAGCTATTAGATTTCTGAGTAGAAGCCAATTGTGATTTAACTTCCGCCAGAAGTTGCTCAGTTTCCAGTAATTCAGACTTTGTCATTTCAAGACTTTCAATGCATCTTGACAGATCTATTGCCACCCTCTCTTTCTCTAATTTCAATTCTTCAAACTCCTCGACAGATAATTTTTTGAACGTAGCATTTGGTTTATAGGATGAGACTAGATTTCCATCATCAGGAACCTCAGGATCAGAACAAGGATTTATAATATGAGAACAACCATTTTGATATCTTTCTCCAGGTGAATCATCTCGAGGTAACTTATTTTCTGGCAAGGCAATCTTGTCAATGCAATCAGGACTGTTAATTTCAGCTTCTGTACCCTTGTAGCCAAGGACATTAAATCTGAACTCACTCACTTTAGCTAAAACACAAGACAGGTCAAGAACAAATTGCATCAAACTTTTTTCACTGCGTAGAGCTTTCTTAAAAGTGACGGAGAACTCCTCAATCGTTTGGCTCATTCCATCTACATTACAAGATGTGTCATGAAATGCCATTGCTTCTCTGCCTAAGAACAATACAAAGTCATGAATCTGAGAAATTGCAGCTTCTACGTTTGAAGTTATCTGCACAAATTCTGTTGCTTGCTGGGATGAAGTGGAATCCTTCCCAATTCTTAAGCCAGCATCTTCAGGATTAACATGCCTATCACATGGAGAATCAGAAGGCTGGAGCGGTTGGACAACCTGAGAAATGCAACCAGAAGAGTGCTCGACAGAAGTGTCTTGTGCATCTTGCAGAATATGTTTAATCTCCTCCAGGACCTTTCCTCTATCAGCATCCTTAGACATGGACTTGAAAACCGACAATATTCTTGACTGAAGCCCTGTCAATGAAAAGTGGTCAACATAAGATCCTGGATCAGGCACTGACAACTGTGCAACAGAAGGCTCCAGATTCAACAATAGATTTGGAACAATCTGTTTGTTAGATGAATCATCTATGCAATTATTGATATTTGACACATCATTGACCACAATTTCAGGTGTCTTGTTTGAAGAAACTGAAACACAGGTATCTCCATTAGAATTGTTTGATAGATGAGCCAATTTTTCCACCTCCAGAAAATCATCCATTAATTCCAACTTATTAGTGGCTTCAGGTGTGCTTGATTTCTCAGTATTCTTTTCCTTTCGAAATTGGGAGAGCTCAGAGATTAATGCTGTAGCCCAAGATTCAGCACAGCTTAGTGCATCATCGTTTCCATCTTCAGATATGGAGGTTATACTTGGTGCATAGCTTGCATTGCGACTATAAATACTTTCATGGGTCATCCGGGTCATCGATTTTGGAGATCCTTTTTGCTGGTTACATGTTTGATGTTGAGCTTCCAAGTTTTGAAGCTTGCTTAAGGTTTTTGCGCACATGCTTCTTGAGGCCTGCAATTCACTGTTACGCTTGGCCAAAGCTTCTCTGAGCATCTTAGTTTCTTCTTCCATTACCAATAAACGCTCTGTAAGAAATTCATTATCTTTCTGGAATTTCTGTGCATTCTCTAAGGAGAACTCAGGCACAGGACACATGTGAGGACTAGCAGGCTTCACAGGGGACTTCCTCAGTCTATTTTCTCCATAATCTCGGCCAAGACTCTCAACTTCTAGCTTCATCTGTGCAAGTGCTGCAGGACCGGGCAACTTTTTCCGCACCAGACCCCGTAATCTTTGGCATTCTGCCTCTAATTTGGCAATTTTTTTTACCCCCTCCATATGCTGCTTGTTAGCAGCTTCTGCAGACCTCATACTCATGTTCTTTTCTTCATTGCGAATTTCAAGCTCCTTGGAAACAACATGAAGTTCATACTTAAGTGAACTGATTTCTCTTTCACATGATTCTATGTTGCTCTTCAGAAGCTCAATGTCAGCCTCAGCTTGAGCTTTTTCTTCACTAATTTTTATCAGCATGTTTGAGCGCTCCTGCAAGGACCTTGAAAGGGCCTCGTTTTCAGCAGCTGACCTAAGGAGTTCCTGTTCTAAGTTATCAATCTTTGCCTCAAACTCCCCTTTAATCTTGTCCAGTTGCTTGGTTTTAGAAAGAGCAAATTCTTGCATTTTCTCTTCATGCTCTTCCTTCAGATTTCTGATCTGTCGCATGCACTCTTTAAGAGCACCATCTAAATGTGACGCACGATCCTCAGCAGTAAGTTTTGCAAGAGTGACAGATTCAAGATGATTCTTCAATGACAAAGCTTCTGCTTCAGCCTTTTCCCATCCTGCACCAATTGGATATGATTAAACTCTAAATCCAAGAAGCCCTCAGAATTGAAGTAAAATTGAATTTTGAAAATCTTAGGTAGTATCGAGTTTCATCATTAAAAAAAGCACACCTGAGACAGCTTCTTCAGCCACTTTTGCATGCTGTTTTACAAGGTTTTCCTTGGTTGTCATCTCTGAATTTGCCGCCGACAGCCTATCACTCAGATCCTTGATCTCATCCTCTAGACTCTGAACTTTTTCCTCACACGTCTTCACTTGATCCTCCAAACCAGTCAGATGGGAATATGACTCCACAGAAATTTGGGCATAGTTTGGTTTTTTGTAGTTATCCTGTTTGAAAAAGACAAACACGAGGAAAAGAAGAAAAATACATGTAATTAACATTGCTGATTCTAGGAAGCCAGGAGAATGTTAAAATAATCAAAACCTCTAAATCAAGGGGCCGCAGGTCCTGTAAAGTTACAAGTTCTAAAGAGAGAAAGGACTAGATGCATAGTTTATGCAAGGAAACTAATATATACATCAAGTTATAGCACTATAAATGTTCGTTCAAATATTTAAAAGAGACCCAGCGTAAAAATGCTAAAATGTTATAAGGAAAAATAAAATTCATAAATTTTGAATATGGGCAAACAAACAGGAAAATTGCAGAAGGAAAATTTGAATATTTAAAACATTTAGTTATAACAAATTAGCAAGACAAAATGCAACAGATGTTAAAAATTAATATTAATATGAAGTATATTATCAAAAAGAAGAAGAAGTAAACATTTTCTATATGAAAAATTCCTCGACGCAAACTATGGACTCTGTTTTTTCTTTAGAGGAAATTCTAATAAAGTTACCTGATTGCCCTGGGAGGAAGCACTAACAGAGTCCAATCCAGCAGCTACTTTCTCAACAACTGCCTTGTCCGATGATTTTTTCTTCCAGGGCCAGCGCCGCTCCATCTGAAACATCGAATCTTATAAGCGGTTTATTCGGCATCCTAGATTCTTTCTCATACCGTGAACTACAGAATACAGCGTCATCTTGCCATCGTAACACACAATGCTATCATCTAGCGATATTCACAGATACTAAGCGGAATGATATTTGATAAGACAGCTCTTAAAAGAACATTCATGAGAAATTGACATGACTCTTCATCCATGAAAATATACCTCAAAATTTGCAACGGTATCGGCGCAGAAGCGATCGCAGCAAGGGACAGCCTAAATTTTCAACGTCTACGGAGTTTACTTGATGAGCATTATCCTGAGAAGTGAAATTTTCACAAGAATGCGGCAGCTAGGAGGGCGCAATAATGTCTTCCAGGTTTTACGCGGGCAACACCCTAAAATGTAAAAGATTATCATTTTCTGTTGTCAGTAAAACTTCGGCGCTGACAGCACATTGAATCTACTATCCTTGCCCGAGAAGCAAAAGGGAAAGTACAACGCGTTGCTTCAACTCGAAAATTCGTCACCGATTGACTCCGAGTATTATAATCACGCAATGCTCCGAAGCGAGGTGCAGTGTGGCAGAGCATCAAACAAAAGCCATGAAAGAAATCCGGGGGGTTTTTGGCCACCGGGATGCTGGAGATCTAAATTACTGAGCAGGTCTGCTTTTGATGGCTTAAGATCCTAAAAGTCTACGAATATAACACATGCCGTAACTAGCCGTACGCGAAAATATGAGAAATACTTCCAGAGCAAAAACTCGAGAGAAAATGAAGTGACGTGAGGGAACGAGAGCGGGCAAATAGTGCTGTCAGTGAATATTTATAGCTCACAATCTCAAACACTCAAATTAGATCCAAATTACGCAGTCAACTTTTAGAGAAGTGAAAATAAGATATGGGCCAAAGCAGGCGATTCTAGGACTGCCACCACCCACTGAAGTCGCCGGTAAGAGATTTTGTCGAAAAATTTAAAATCAGATAAGAAATAAACCGCAGAGAAATGAATGGCTGAGTTGGACTTCCCACGATTCGGTTGCAAATAGCCCGAAGTAACGGAAACAGAAGCACTCCGAACAGAGCGTCACCGACAAAGAAAAAATGCCCAGCCAATAAAGAAATAAAAAATAAAACCATGAGTGACGAGAAAAAAGAAGAGTAAGAAGAAGAGCAAGGCGCGGTAAAGGGAAAAAGTAGAAGAGGAAGGGGCGAGTGAAATGGGCTTACCGGAAAGAGAGGGAACAAAAAAGAGTGGGAATGGTGAGGAAGCAGCGGGTGCAACTGCAACGCTATGGCAGCAGACAGAATCGGCAGAGGAGGATGTTGAGCAACGGCAAGAAGGCGGAGGGGAATGAGAGGTCAGAATGAGGTGTGAGGTAAAAGGGAGGGCGTCCGTAAAGCTCCAAAAACCCGTCACCCTTAAGGTTATGGGGACATTTGGGTTTAAGGAAAGACAGGGAGAGAATAAAGTAGGAGGAAAAGCAGCGGGAGAGAGTTGAAAATGGAGAAGGGAAGTGAAGGTTATGAGGCGGGGAGGGGACAAGTTGAGATTTGGACAGGTGATCGGAAGAAAAGAGAGATTATTATTATTATTATTATTATTATTATTATTAGTATAAAAATGGGAGGAAGTGTGAGTAATACGACTATGGGCCACCGTCTCTCACTGGCATTCAATCCTGTACAGCTCACCCATTTGTTATGTAGCCACGCCCAAGCTACTTTCATTCTCCCATTACTTGCCGTTGGCGGCTTCCTTCTCACTCCTCCCCACCCAAGTTTACCCAGTACCCCCCCCCCGCCGCCTTTATTTCACCCACAATATTTTCGCCAAATTACGTACTCTTGCAAAATGATGAATCTAATTATTTTCTTTGTAAGTCAACCTCGAATAAACATTCGACACGCTCAAAAAAATAATTTCTTTCATTAATCATGAACCAAAACTAGTGTTTAAGGTTTTCCATTTGTTAATATTTGATCAGATGATAACGTAATCGGTTGCCACAGGAAATGGCAGGGAATATTGCGGGAATGCACGACACGTAGGTTTGGACTTGCAGGTCCTGAATTCAAAGTGCTTGCCGATGCGTTCGTTGGGGAAGATTTCTCTTTCGTCCTGCACATGGAACAGAATCTCCAAAAACAACAACAAAGCAAAGAACAGCCAGCCGTCCACGTGGAAAAGCCTAGCCTCCTTCTATCCTCGCATGCCTTGCCAACAGGGAAAGGTATTTCCAAGGATCTGCCTTCTCTCGAATCTTACAGAAACAGGGTGATATTATGCCTAAGGATAATCAAAACTAGTTATTAAATCTTAGGAGATTGAATCATTGAGGTGAACATATGAAATGAACATGCAAGAAATTAATTGTGTTAATTTGTCGTCAATCAGGGCGAACTGGAAAGAAAAGGAAAGAGAGGGCAATAAATGGAGCAGTTGTAATGGAGAGGGTGGGTTTATGATGATCGGCCGACAGCTTGGATCCCTGCTTATTAGCTTCACTTTCAAGATTTTTCTATTGACTAAACGTGTCATTCGTTATTGCTACTAATCTGCTTCCTCCCCCCCCCCCCCCAAAAAAAACAAAAAAAAAAGTCTGTTAAATTATCATAAATTTTTAATTTTATATTTAATGATGTCAATTAATATTATAATGATGGTGGACAAAGCACTCAGTTAATATCTTTTTTTTCTTTTCACAACAAAAGTAAATTTGTTTAATTATTTAAAATTATCATGACACCTCTTATATTTAAGAATAAAATAAATTTTTAAAAAATCATACCATATATATACAAACTGAGAGAGTAAATTTATAAAAATATTCACATATTTTTACTTATGTCTCTGAGTGAAACATTCAAATAACCATTATTAATTGCATTAAAAACAAGGAATAAAAAATAAAACAGTGGTATAGATGTAAAAAATATAAAATTTTATCAGATACTCTATATTTTGGATCAAGGACGCTTCTAATAAATGATTTGTATGGTGAATAGGATGGAGTAACTTTCAATACTTCTTGTAATGTATCTTTTAAGTATTTAAAAATCAAAAAAATAATAGTGAACACAATAAATATGTCTCAAGATGACAAAATTTTTAACCTTTGTCCCTAATAAAAATTAGAAGACAAACAATTTACGATAGTCATAAAATTAAAGCTACAACAAGGGAAAAATTAAAAAAAATTCCTTTCATGTGCCTTGTTTGAAAGACCCAAAAAACCTTGCAGAAAGCGCCACATAATAAAGACATCAGCAAGCACAAATACAAGTATACTTGAATTGATTAAAAAAAATCTCATATTAAATAAAATCAGGTTCAATATTTTATAAAATAAATTTAATTTTATAATTTTGAGTTGAGATATGATATTTTTATGTACTCTTTTTTTTTATTTGTTTGAAATATGGAGTTCTTCCGATTCGCTGCCGTTCCTCACGTTCACGATTCCCTCCTTTCCCTGCTTTTATGTATCCTTGCATCCCAAATGATACCGTTCGTTAATCTGTGAGTAGTTTACAAAAAATGAGACCGACAAGCAACAATACTATAAGACAGTACTTGGACTAGTAAATTTAAGGCATGTTTGATTTCTGTATTTTGAAATAATTTTTTGTTTTTAATAATAAAAAATTAAAAAACTTGTTTGAATAATTGGATAAGCGTTTTGAATTTAACTATCTTAAAAACTGTCGTCATTTTCTTTTTTAAAAACCAAAAAATTTAAATATTTTAAAGCTGTTTTCATTTTATTTTGCTTATTTTAAAAATATATTATATTTAATTATTAAAAATTATAGTTAACTTGATCACTAATTATCATTGGACACACGTTCTTTCAAGCCCTTGTTCTCGATTCATCAAAATTATTTAAAAAAAAAAACTCTAAGCATCGACAACCAACTACTTAGATCTTGTTTGAATCAATATTTGCAAAACTATCATTTGAAAACTAAAATTGGGCTAAAAGTTACTTATTATAAAATAATTTATGTTTGGATATTCTTATGCATAAAGTCAACTTGACAAACCAAAACTTAGTTAGGTAGTATAATTAAAAAGAACATTTAAATTTATAATAACTAAAAAGAACAAGGGCTAGTTAAAAAAAAAACTAAAAATGAGACATGAGTTTTATGTCTTTCTTATGCATACATATATAAATATGCAATTTGATAAATTTAAAAAAATCAAAATTGTAATTATAAAAACAAAAGAGTTAACGTATTAACGTAAAAAAAATATTTTTGAATACTAAAAAAAAACTCAATTAAATGTTAGCGTATTATGTGTAGAGTTAATGTATCTTTAAGTAACAAAAATGTTAAATTTTTAAATAATAAAAATATCAAATTTTAAAATGAAACGCATATGTTATTCAATAAATTTAAAAAGCATTAACTGTTGGTAACAATTAGATTTCAATGTAACTAATATAAAACTTTTAAAATCTAACTTTCAGCTTTTTTATAGTTGAAAAAGAAAAACTCATTTACCATCTACTTTTATCCGAGCACAATTTTCTATCCCTAATTAACTTTTAAGTGTTTGGTTGTATGTTGGGTTTTAGATCTTTAGAGGAGGGCATGGTTAGAGTTGAGCAGTGGCTAATTGACATGTTGTTTGATAATGGTAGGCTGATTGAGTATGGAAAGTTTATTTTGATAATGATGTGTTGGTGGATTTAAAGAGTCGTTGTAATTTTATATTTAGGAAGGAAAAGGTGGATATTAATAAGGTGAGACGGCTAATGCAGACTCTAGTGAAAGAGTTCTGATGCAAGAAACAAAAGGTAAATAGAAAGGTTAATAAGGTGTATACTTCAATGGTTAACCATGTTGATAGGTGGATCAAATCAAATGAAGGCTATGTCAAAATAAATATTGATAGTGCTTTTAAATTTAAAAGTGAGGTTGGTGGGGTTGGTTTGATTTGCATGTCCAATGATGATCAATCTCTTGAATGTTTGGGAAAGCCTGTGGTAGCAATTATTCTTTTTATGGCTGAAATTCTGGCTTTGAAAGAAGCACTGATATTTTGCAAAGCTCAAGTATTCCCTTTGATTTGTATTGAAATGGATTGTGAGGCACTGTTTAAGCTTTTAATTTAGAACTCTTGTATTGGTTGTGAATGGCAGAGTGTGGATGTGCTGGAAGAAATTTTTGTATTGTCAAGGTCACTGCAAAATGTGTCATTTTCTCTTGTTTCTAGGCAAGGGAATAGAGTAGCTAATATGTCGGCAACCCTCGGTGCAAAGAAGATGATGCAACCTATTTGGTTGATTGATGTATCATCTTCTTTAATTGAGGTCTTATGCAATGATTTGTGTTATAGTGCTGTGGTTAATTTCGATAAAAAAAATTGGTTGAATTTTTGTCACTGTTCTTTTGTGTTGTTTTGCTTTTTTTTTTGTTTGCTTTTGGTGTTTGGTGTTTTTTTTTTTTTTGTGTTTTTGAGTGTTTATTTTGGATTTGACTATTAGTGTTTGTATTACTTTCTCTTGGTGATTAATAATATTGTCTTTTTTGGCCAAAAAAAAAACTAACTTTTAAGTGTATGAACTGTTATATGAGCCAACTAAATTGAATTCCAAACAAGCAGTTACATTATTGTATGGATTTTAACTACAATTCCTGAGCAATTTTGTACCCCTCAGATACACAATCAACCCAACCACCATCATTTTTCTTTTCCAAAAGCATTTCCTGAAATAAAACACTACTGCCTTTAAAATGATGGAGCAATGACGTGAATAAAAAAAATGGAGGGTAAGATAAGAAGAGAGGGGTTGGGAGAGGGAGCTGGTTGTGGTGGGGGGTAATGGGGAATGAATGGAGAAGGAGCTGGTGAAGGCAGGGAATTGACTTTGGTAGCCCACGCCTCTCAGCTCTCCCTAATTGTTACGTCCCAACAACCTCCAAAACCCGAGAGAATAAGATATTACAATTGGAGAAGCCGTCTTACGAAGTGTACAACGACGTCCCCGTCGACTTCGTTCTCATTGGAGTCAATTGTCTGGTGAAGAGGACAGTGCTGTATTAGATAAGGAGCATGATTTTATTATATGAAGTGGACGGGGCGAAAACCGGTTTACAAGCATTCTAATGCACTGATTAAACCCCCAGTCCATACACTTAACCGTACTGATGAGCAGTCTTATAGTGCTCTTCCGGGGATTGGGTCCCCACGCAGTCATTGCCATGGCCACCGTTGGAATTGGAAAATGAGGGTCCGGAGGCTGGGTCGGGCTGGGGTTATTGATCACCCTTAAAAGTGTATGAGGTTACAGTGATAAATTATTCAGAGTATTTCAAGTGTCGAACCTATAAGAAAGTTATACTTTTATTAATTTAAATAATTAACAGTTTAAAAAAATAGATGAAATGGATAAATTTGATAAAAATATAAAAAATAAAAGTAAATTAAAAAAATAATGATGATAAAAATACAATCACTTGAAGTGTTGAGATTTAGGATTCACTTTATAGATTGCTAGTTTCTATCTTTTGAATTGACTCTGATTAATTATAGTAACAACTATTTTTAAAGTATCCTAGTATTTTCTGAAATTATTAGTCCCTTTTTAATTAACGTTGAATTTGTTCCTACGATACCCAAGCAACTAATTAATCGTAGAGCAATAGTTTAAGTCACCACAAATTTTTAGAACTATTCTTAGTTTAGTTATTTATGTTTAGTTCTCTATATCTAGGTTCTCTCTTCAATTCCTAATCCATCAAAATTGCCCATAGATTTGATTAAATGGTGGCTAGTCATTAAATCAATATGAAGAACAAGAGAAATAAATATAATTAAAAAAATTTATAAATATAAATGTAAAGAGTTAAAATAAAGGAAATAGAAAACTAGCTTTTCAATTGGACTACATCCATATCCCAACTAGATAATTTAAAAACACATAATAAAATCAAATAAAATAGTTTTAAAATCCTTAATTATGAAAAACGATCATAGAGAAAATTAAAGAGTAGAAAAAAATAATTATAATTTATGAAACTCCTCAATGATCTCGCCTTTAGCCTTCAGAATACTTATATGAGTTTTAAATATTTCAGAAGAATTATTGAGGTACTCAAATAAGTGATTGGATGCCTTCCTTCTTGGTGGAAGGAGTATTTATAGTTAAAGTGAGGCTCCTACTTTTTTCCTTGTTGATATGAGGCTCTAATATATATACATATATATTTCTCTTTTCCTTCTTTCCTTCTATTTGATTTATTCTTTTTCTCTGTAAAATATAAAGATAAAAAGATATGAATAAATTTTATATTAAAATTTTTTTATCTTATAACTAATTGATGAAAAAAACATATAAATATTAATTAAATAAATATAAAATTTTAATAAATATAATTAAATTAAAATTAAAATTTATATCTATTTAATTATAAAATATGCGTTTATCAATTAGTCCAGACTTTGCCCTCTTCGGCTTCTGGAATGATTAGCCTTGAATATCACTGTCAACATCAAACAAGGCTTGATCATCATATAATTACCCCGTTTGCACCATCATTCAAATTTCCATTGGATCATTCCCCGACGCTGACACTCCATTTAAGAAGTCGTCCCCAGCTGTCTCCTTTCCAATCACCGCTAATCTTAACCTGTCCCTCCCTCCCCCCATTATCTTACATCATTTCATCCTCTCTCTTATTATTACAAGATATATTTTTAATTATCCTAAGAAAGTCAAAAAAATTTAATTAAACTATTATTTTATTTTAAAATTGAATAAACTTAATTTTTACTTTTATTTGAATAACAAATTTTTAAATTTATATTATATTTTTTATAATTAATAAATTTAAATTGAGACAGTATTAAAGGCATAATTAATATCTCATCAAATGTTTTGCATTAAAAATAAAAAAAATCTCAAAAATGTCGCGTGACAAGGACAGGAGGAAGTAATTTCAAGCACGTCGGATTTTTTTAAAACACCTGGCTATTCCTTCCCTTTATAATTTAGATTTTTAATAAAGGACGGGACCGTTTCATTTCGATCATTTATACCTTTCATGTATTTCTCAATATTAAATGCCGCCAACTATTTCTCAACAAATCTATTTGATATTACTGTTCACTAGTTAGCTCTTCCTCCTTCTTTCGTTACTTCCTACACTTCCTCCTCTAATTTTATTTTTAAGACAGGGAGAAAAAAAATTTAATCATATTTATAAAATGTTTGTTAATTCAAAATGTTCATCTTTATATTTTTATTCTTATTAAATACTTAAAATAAAAATATTGTTAATAAAATTTAAGAACATTTGTTAAGGGTAAAAGTAAAAATTTATTAAATTTTAAAATAAAGTTAATAATTTTTAAGGTCTGTTTTGATTTCTATAAAACATATATTGAAAGTAATTTATAAATAGGATTATTTATTTAAGCAAAAAATTACCATTAATTAACCAGATAATAAATATTACACGTGTCGGTTTTGTATCTCTTTCGCGCGCGCCAAATGATTTATATTGATTATCTCTCTCCCTCTGTGACTGCATGTTAGACCGGGGGTAAAACAAGAATAACAGGTTAAAGCGTGAGAAATATAGAATAATAAAGCGAGACAAAAGAAAGAATTAGATGCTTGGTGGCGGTAGCCAGCGTAAATTGACAAAGAAAAAAAATTAATTAAGTGCCAGCTGGAGGGATAGCAAGATGGAATAAAGTATGGAATTATGACACAAGCGACGACAGGGGCGTTCCAGCTATTTTAATTGGTTCGGTATGAAAAGACGGGTTCTGGTCAGCATTTTTGTCGTTGCAATATTAGGCTTGCCATATGCTTCCAGAGTCTCAAATTTCTCTACCAATCATGCATACTAACTGTTCTCCGTTTGTTTTTATCCAACAAACAAGAGAGTAGAGAAATGCCTCGTTGAAGACCGCTGATTAAGAAACTGAGTACTCATTTAATTCAAATTCATAAAACACTTTTAATTAATCTATATTCACTCAATGACATTTAAAATTCAAAAAACACCTTATATATTTTATAATATCAAGTAGAGAGAAAAAGAAACACGAAAATGTTAGAGATGAAAAGGGACAAGGGTGGAAATAAGGGGACCAGTTAGGGCTGCACAAAGGACTGGACGGCACTGGACTTCACCCTAACCCGAAGTCCGGTCTCTTTCATGAAAAAGACTGAGTTAGGCAACCCGTAGTCCAGTCTTGTCCAGTGATAACCCGAAGGTTAACAGGACCGGACTTGGTCCATAGGACTGGGAGACTGGTCCTGTCAGTCCAGTACTCACTTAGCTTTTTTTCCTTCTTTTTATTCTATGAGAGGCAATAATCCATTCCAACATAATAAACTCAATTAAGATAGTAAAAATACTTATAATAATAATAAATCCATAATAATTTCTAACAATAAGAAAAAAAATATTTTTGTTATAGTCTAAATTATTTAAATTTATAAACTTTAATAAAAACAGTACTCAAAAATTCAACAACACTATATTACAATAATAATTTAGAAACAAACTTAATAAATCTTTATGCAATCATGTCCTTAGCATCAATTACACTTTAAACATTTGTCAAAAATAAATTAATTATAATTATAATAAAAAAAATTAATAGGACTGGACTGGACCAAGTGGTCCGGATGCCTGGTCTCTTGTCCAGTCCAACCCGAAAAAATAGTCTGGTCTTTTTAGTCCTTTTGGTCCTGAAGGACCAGTGACTATACAGACCGAACAAGACTGAGACCATCTCGGGTTGGACTAGACCAGACAGGACTGGGAGACTTTTGCACAGCCCTAGGACCAGTAGGGGTTAGGATCCCCAAATTTTTTTAATTTTTTTAGTAAAATACAATAATTATATATTTTTAGTTCTCTAAGTTAGCACATTATAAAAATCTTAAGGTATTAAATGAAATTTTTATTTCAATTCTATAGTAATTTTTTAACCATGTATAATCTAACTATTGCAATAACTTGAAGATATAGTTGTTATAGAATTTACTTATTTTTAATAAGATATTATCACAATTGCTCTTAAAGTATTGATATTATTTGATTTTACTTTCATTTTATACTTAACAAAAAATTATAAGAACTATTATTAACAATTTTTGTCAAGTGCTGCAACAAAAATCTCAAAATATATTAAATGTTATGTGCTTGATATTTATCATAAATCACTTATCTAAAAGTTAAGAAATTATGGTTAAGATACATTTTTATACAAAAAATTATTTTTTTCTGTAATAACCAAGCTATTAAAAATTATTATATGAATAGTTTTTATTATGATATATTTATATCTCAATGATATAAAAAATTTGTGATAATTGAGCATTATTACAGTGTTGATATATTTATTTACTATAATTATTAATTAAAAAATAAAATAATAAATTCAATGAATAAGTAACAGATTTTTGTAGATTGAACAAAATTTTAAATTTCAAGAAAGCATTTAAATTATTTAATACTTAGGAAGTAGATGAAATTTTTGCCAATTTAATTTTATTTTATACTAAGAAAGAAATTTCTAAAAATTTCATCATAGATATAATAATTAATTTTTTATGTTATGAAAAATTAATGAGTAAAGCTTAAAAAAATAAAAATAAAAATTTATTTTTGTTATATATATGTAAAATTAAACATAAATATATATGTTAAAATATTTATATTATATTAATAATATATAAATTTATTTTCTTAAAATTATCACATATCTTTTGTGATCTGGGCCCTTTTAACAAAATTTTTTGAGTAGCAAGGCATGGAATGAAAGGCGTATTAAAAGATGTGCAAAATCGTGAAGCACAAAACACTCGGGGAGGATGCTTGTCATCTTTACCAACCAAGGTCAGGCGCCGCACGCACTCGCTAGCAAAATATTTCGGGACCATCTGTTTTTGCGTGTGGAAAGGTGCAAGGCATTCTTGACGGGAGAAAATTTCTAAACAAAAAGATCGCCAGGTAGGACTGCGGCACTTCCACTATTCACGCAGCCAGAAATGACTCTATGGGAGCCAAAATACAAAATTATATAATTGCGGGGGCAAAGGTTAGTTTTAGCATTTTTTTAAGTAAAAATAAAACAATTTTTGAAAAAAAAAAAATTGTGGCGGGGGTGGGGGGGCAGGGGGAAGCGGGTGAATCCGTCACTGCACGTAGCACAGAAAAAGATACCGCAAAAGGTGCATATATACGTGTATGCATTCGAAGGGCGGATGAGGCGGATTTCGATGGCATCAAACAACCATGCCCTGAATAGGACCCATCCCCCGAACCTGATGCTATGCTATTTCCGCTTTTTCCCTTTTCCCCCTCTTTTTCATTTCCCTTTTCTCCCCTTTCTTTGGATTCCATCTCTCTTCTTTTCACCCGCCGTGTTACCCTCCTCCCGCATCCAGCATTCCATTGTCAATACTCGTAATAGCGTGCTAGTACTGTTCAATTATTTATCTTGCAATCCGCACGGGGGTGCTACAACGTTGAAGTGTCGAGATACTCGTAGTAGAGTGTTAACGTGCATCTTGGGACTTGCAATAAATTTCGGTGACGGCCCTCAAACAAAGAGGTCCCGGTTGAGGCATGCGTCCATCCATTTAATCATTAATTAATCAATCCGAGGCACAGTATAAATTACTTTCTAAAAATACTTATTGCTTGAATAAATTTTATGTTTTTTTTTTACCATTTATATATATATATATATATTTCTAATTTTTTTATTTTTCTCTTTAATAAATGCTTCATATTTAAAAATTATGCATGTGTTATTTAAAAAGTTCAAGGACATAAATGTGAAGATCTGAACACTCTTTTTTTAAAAAAAAAATACTTTAACTAATATTTTTTTTCAAAACGTAAATTAATTATCAATAACATATATTATGATAGCAGGGAGTAAACCCGCGGTGTCTTTCTTCGAATATCCTCTTCCTCCCTTTAATTTGCTCCTCCAAATCATAATGCATGTCCTTCTCTTGCGGTTTGACTCAGTCCAGATTTCAATTTTATTCTAACAATATCCAGAATATTTAGTATTTTCTATATGTCCTTTTATACAATTAACTTTTATAAATAATTAATTCATTACAATTTACGCAGTACTGACGTGCAATAGTTAAAAGTTAAAACACACTTATATCATGACAGAACAAATAATCATAATCCTAATCCTGTCCTAAATAACGCCAATTTACCGTCCCATCGGCAGTGTAACAGGCGTCCCCTGTGCACCTGCTTTTCTTCAATCACTCCCCACTCCATCCATTTATTTTGGCTTTTCTTCACTTACGGCGTGACCTTCATTTCCAGTAATCTATTTTTGGCCACCTTTTTTATGAAAATATAAAATTAATATATATGTATATATATAATGAAATATACACGAGCATATATTTTTTCTATAAAATAAATAATAATTTTTTTTCACCCTGGTGAAAAATGCCTAATCAAAATGAATGAATGAATGAATGAAGCAGCATGCTCGGCTATAAGCCTGCAAAAAGACATGGAAATCGTAACTCGCAACTACTTGTAAGTAAGAAAGATCTGTGCATAAGACAGACGCTACGAATCGTCCAAATAACGAACTCGTGGACCCCGCGTGCTCTGTATCTCATTTCTAGATTTGACACCCTATATCGAGCGACGGCAATAAAATCAAGAAAAAAATGCCAATTATAAATTATCAGTAATACTTGCTCCATTAAAAAATATAAAATATTTTTAATTAAATTTTATTTTTAATAAAATAATTATTTATATTTAAATTAATTTTATATTTTTAGATTTACTCCTATTTAATAGAACATTTTATCTTAAAATAAATATAAAGTGATTTATTTAGTAGAGACACTATTAAAAAAAGATAATGATTACATCTTAAAATATTAAAAATATCTTATGTTTTTTAATAAAAAATTAATTAAAAAATAAAAATTATTGAAATTAAAAAAATGATCAGGTTCTTTATTTAAAATTCAAAAACAAATAATTTCTGAAGTAGTCAATAAAATGTGACTAGGAATCGGTCCCCCAAAAAAAAAAAGTGACTCTTAAATTTAAAAAAAGTTAGTAAATATAAAGAATGTAACTTGTATGAAAAGTCAATTAAATGTGATTCATGTGTTGCTATTTATAACCAGTTTTTATTTTTTAGATAAATGAAGAAAATTAGAGAATATTCCTTCCAAATTTTAATTAAATTCGTTTTATGAGATCTAACCCACAATAGAATCAATGATGATATTTTTTAAAAATAGTTTAATGCTAGTTAGTATTTGCTTTTAATTTACAAAATAACTTGCATGGAATGCTTAAAAAACATTTTAGAATATGGCCAGGGCGTTAGTACGACGAAGGATAAATTATAAAAGCAACCAATCAATGGGAAGATAAATAGCAGACGTAAACATTGGAAGAATAATAGAGCTGGGGCAAAAAGAGAGTAAAATAAACGAGTAGAAAGTCCGGAAACAGGTGGGGAGTGTCGGTGAGAGTGATTGGAATTCAACTGGGCGTGCATGCTTTCGTATCATTCGCTGCGCAGTGTGCAGCCTTCGCATCCTGGCCCTCCATCTTCACCCGTCTCATCCCAGCGCTCGCATCATGGCTGCTATTCCACGGTGACAAGCCATCCCGTAGCATCCTCTACTCTATACTTACTCTCCCTACTCCCTTGAGATTGACTCCGTCTGACTTCCAGACAAAAATTCACCCAGGCAATGGTCCCCCCCCCCCCCCCCCCCGCGGCGAAAAAACCCCCTCTCACTGTATTGGCCACCAATGACATCGCTCGCCGTTAATCTTTTTCACATGTCAACGAGTCCCTATGGGATTACTGTTTCCGCACGGGGAGAGAGACAGTGTTGGACACGTTTTCGCATGGATTATCATATGCAATCTGCAAGACGCAAGTATAACATTTCACGTCACAGCCCGAACCCATTCATAGGGATCCCACCTGGCCCACTTAGCCCGGCACAATTCAGTGGGGATTCTCATGTGGCCCAATAACAGCCCATGCCAAAAAATAAAGGGCTGATTCATTCAGACAAAAACATGGAAAGGGCCTTGGAGAACGCCCACACACACAAGCACCGACGGTGATAAGCATACACCCGAGTTAGCCTTTACGTATCCAAGTCATGTCGACGGGTCAGCGCTTACATTCATTCCGTTGTCAATGGGACTGTTGCGGAAACGTTTCCAAACCCAATATGCATGAAAATTTGGCCACGCATTCTTTTAAAATTTTAAACGATGCAGGATGGTGGAATGAAGAGACATTTTAGCCGCGCTTCCACAAATTCACTGCCTCCTCCAGTCTAGCTTAATCATGGGAAAAGGTTTTACGTCGTCCCCTTTCCACTCACCATAAAAACCAAGAGCAGCTTTCCTTCAACTTTAAACTGCAATATGTGGTTATCAGATCTCTCACATGTGATGAACACCTCCGCCCACCCCACACCCAAAAAACAAAAAAAAAAAGGGAAAAGAAAAGAAAGAGAGAAAACTGCATGAGTGTGAGTTATTCCTCCCGAGATATGTACGTTTCCCGACAACAGCATGTGCTCCCTCCATCTAATTAAAAAAAAAAAAAATCTTCACTTACGGGTGGTAATGGTGATTCTTGGTTACAATACGGACGCTGCATTTTTAAAGGTAGAAAAATGCACATATTAGATATCCCCATCTCCACACAAAGTAAAAATAATTCCAAATTCATGAGAAACAGAGGATTTTTTTTTTTTTAAATTAACGAACTACCAGAGACAATTTTAGGCAACGAAGGAAAAGTCAAGCTTCCCGCACCGCGCCGTCCCTGCTCCAAAATATTAATTGAAGGCTCTTCGCTCCTGCCAAATTTACTCGGTCGTTGCTACTGATATGGATTCCGTGCCTTGATTTCTTTCTTTTTAATGCAAGATTCTCTGATATAATTGCACATTTGCAATGCTGATTTTTCTGATCGGGAAAAAAAGGTACTGCTGCCCTTGGGATTCCTCTTGCTTTCCTCCTCCCATAATGTTGCAGGTGCAGTAGTGTAACAGTATATATGTCGCATCCGATCGACTCCATATAAAACTTACCTCCTCTGGCCAAAACCAGGCATGCAAATGGGTGAAGATGATGTTTCCATCCGTTGCACGCATATTTAAAATACAAAAACATGAAAATAAAATACTCGTACGGGGGAAGTTGTGCCTGTGACAACGACACCCATGTTGTTCGAGTTGGGCTTTATATCATGAGACCGGATTTCACGTGGTGCTGGCCACGCTTCCTCTCGTCCCGTCAAGTCCTTCCCCGTCTTAGTATGACCGTCTCTCCTTTCCGCGCCCTGATCCCCTTGCTATTCTGCCTTTTACGGCTCTCCTTTGGACAAGATGAAAATGAACATCAACTATGAGATTGAGCTCAGCAAAATAAGAGGCTTGCTGGAATAGGTCTGAGCTCTATTTTGTAGGAGAGAGGACGAAAAACGAATATAAATACATTAATTTGTTAGCTGGAGACCTTGAATGAGGGTTAGAGTGGTGTTCATGATTTGGATTTTACCTGGACTGCGGTGAGATTAAAAATACAGAAATACATTACCTGCATTGTCCAAAAGAGGGCTTCTTCTTCTTCTTGTGACTATCTCGTTCTCTGTGTTTGTTAAGTGAAGTGCATTCGAGGCGACATCAGTCTCTGAAACTTAGTTCAATTTTTTCTTTTTTATAATATTTTGTTGCTATGCGCTCACGCTACTCAGTCCCTCCACCATTCTTAAATCTCGATTCTTCGTCAGGTTTTCATTCACGTTACTTTCAGATCAATCTTGGACCCATTATTGGTCATTGATTACTCAATCCCAATGTATTCGTCAATACTAGACGCTTTTTTTCTTTTCCCTCTTTTTGTTGCCGGGATACAACTATAAAGTGGAAAAGTCAAAGAAACGAGGTCCAGAAATGAAAACCGGCGTATTTTGCTCCCAGAAAAGAAACTATCGTTGCTACTTTAGGAACATTTGCTTGGAAGGTAAGAAGGGAACTGATTCGTGGAATGGGAAGCAAAGAAAGGCTGACCCGCTTGAAATATCATGTTATAGAAATACAAGTGCTTAATCAGTTGATGGAGTGGGGCCACGTCTGGCATAAAGGCCATTATTCCTTTATTTTATTTTTTTTATGTCAATGTATATTATATTGCCCGTAACAGCCTAGTCCTGTGCTACGGGTGGTTGTAATACCAAATTAAAACAATATTCCAGCTCTGGGCTATGAATTGAGACAGCAGGCTTAGGACGCAGAACCAGGTAGTAAATACAATTGTAATGCGGGAGCCAGAAAATGCTAGCAAACAAAGGTGTCGCGAACGGGATTTAAAAAAAAAAAAAAAGACATAGGAAAGGATGAGAATGAGGAGCGTATAGCTGCGAAATTGGAATTGAAATTATCGGAAAGGGAATAAAATTGTGGTGAGTGGAGACAAACTGGAATCAAGTGTGAACAGAAGAAATGAGAGACCATTCAGTCATTCACGTGGGCTGGTGTCATTATAACGCCCACAACGACTTCCATCATTGGAACCTCCACGCACCCAAACCATCATTTTCTATTATTTTATTTACACCATCCCAAAAACAAGTTCTATTAACATTATCCCGTACACCTTACATCAACGTGGTACACTCTTGCTAAAAGTGAAATTTTTAATTTCAAATTTCTCTACAATTTCATTAATTTCCATCAAGGGGGAATAAAATCACTGTAATTTACAAAAGTCACCCCGTTTAAGATTCAACAATTCATTGGCACTACTCCCACGGCCATACCAAAATATTCCACTCCGATTCGAAGCCGGGACGACTCCGTGGCACCCACGTATCTGCCATCTCCTCAGCTTCCTCCGGAGCACTGTATGTAAGCTACACTCCCTCCTGCTCCGCCGCCCAAGGGGACTGACTCAATCGTTAACCAAAATAATGACCAGCCATTAAAAAAGAGGTCGTAAACCATATTCACTGGTACTTGCCCAACCCTACCGCGATCGCTCGGCCGCGCAGCCTACCGCCGGCCTCGGAGTAGCTTCCCCACCTTCCGCACTACCAAATCGTTTTTTCAGTGAAACCATTAAGTAGCGGCCGAGATTCGGCCCACACCTCAAGATTGCTCCTCATTCCCGCGTGGCAGTGCCTTTGAATCTCCACTGGATTAGCAAATCGGCCCGACCTCCCTGACTCCGAGCCCGAAATAGACCGAAGAACCTCTTCGAACACGGCTTCGTCGCAGGGAATCGCCAGGGGCCCATGATTAGAGAACCCGTACTCTTCCTCGGCTTGAACCAGAAGCTTCTTGAAGACGGGATGGTTCAGGTAGGAAGCACGCACCACAAATCTCCTGGAGTTGTTGCCCACGCATACGGCCACGTGTCCGGCGGGCACATCCGAGGGTATGCGACTGGCAGACATGCGAGCCTTGTTGCGCCACTGTCGCAGCATCTGGCGCAGCCTGACAATGTGGCGGATTTTGCTGCATTTTCCGATTCCGGCAGACATTTTTCCCTAGGAAGTGATGGGAAGAAACAAGCTGCACTTTGTTTCTCGAGCTACCCTGCGCCTGGAAGAAGGGGAAAAAATTGCCGGGACCGGAAGAAGCGGAAGACCCGTGCGATTTATAGGGGCAAAGCCTTGAAAATACCCGTGAACTTGCTCATAATTACGAGCCACTGCTTACTGCTTCCGTGAATGATCAAGGGCTGTGATTGTTAGATCCTGCCGTCCTAGCACGATCACAATTACAGCGGATCCATCCTCCACTCTGGTCTGTGGACGAATTTTACAGTGTTTGACCTGATATGTCATACGGGTGTGGTGGCATGGTGTATCGTATAAAACATGAAATCACGCAAAAGTATATAGCGTGATTTTGAAATAATTCTTACACATCCCAAATTACACTTTTAGACCACATCACAAACATTAATGAATCTCAATAAATATATTTAATAATTTTATATTTTAATAATATAAATATAAATATTTAAAAATACTCATCATTTAATATATTAAAAAAATAAAGGTAAAAATTAATTATAAAGAGAAAAAGAATAATATTAAAATTGGTATATTTAATGAAAACTTTAATCTATCCAAATTTTCATGCACTCCGTTCAATCCAAAATATAATATATTTTTAACTATAATTTAAATACTAACAAAATTCAGTTATATACTTATTTTCAGTTAAAAATATCATAAATTTTTTTTTTACCTTTTTTTCCCAACTATCAATAATAAATTAAATGAGAGAGATAATTTTTTTAATGAAATATTATAATATGAGAAAGCACTAGCCTCCTGACATAAAAATGAAGTGTTAGCTATCATGAAAAGTGAAAAAAATGTAATATCTACTGCAAAACAAACTAAGTTAATAAATACAAGAGTTAAATAGAAAAAAAAAATCAAAACCTATCAATACATTTCCAACAAAGATAAGCTAAGAAAAAATGTATTAAAATTTGATCCGGAGGGAGTATTTTGGGATTAAGAAGCCTTTTCAAAAGTGTCATGTATAATTTAGGGCAGCGGAGTATTAAACAATACTTTTTTTATTTGAACAAAACAATATTAAACAATACTAGTACGCTATCTTCTCCAAAATATTTTTTATATATAAACATTAATTAATAAAAGCAACCTAGTATCTGGGGAAAAAAAAACATTCCAGTGGAACTATGGGTAATTAATGGCCATATTCTTTTTTTTTCCCCCGAAATTAATGGTCATATTCTCATCTCTAAAAAATAGTACTAGTATATATAAATTACTAAATACTATATATTTTTAGGTTGGAATGATTATCAAATAGTATAAGCATTTTATAATTTTCCTTCTATAATTTTTTTATCCTAAATATAAGGATGGCCGTAATTTTCTTAATTATTGATTTTTTATGAAAAATGTTAAATTTTGAACAAGGGGTTAATTAATTAAGTGGCATGCAGATTTATAAAATATATAGGGCCAGTTTGGGAGCAGAAAAATTTTTCAGACGTTTGATAACTTTTATTATGAGGATTTTATTTAATCATAATAAGATGGTTAAAATATCATTCTAGAAAAATGAGAAGTGGTGTTTTATTTTTTATATAAATAGTTGTCCTGCTTGCCGTTATCTTTGTCAGTAAAAAATAAAAGTGTTTATAAATAATTGATATTTTACTGAAATTGTAGGGTAATAATTACAGTTATTCTAAAACTAGGCAATTTTTTTGCAGGTGAACACCATATGTGCAAGATAAAACAAGTCAAGCCATATTAGTTAACAATAAGCTAAGTATTTATGTAACATCCTAAGCCTTCATTTTAGTTTAAAGGTAGAATGGTAATTTTTAAATAAATTTTTGATTAATGATATTTTAGGGGACTAATGTACTTAATGGATCTTTGGATTGTCTTAAATGAAAGCTAGTCGGAGTTTGAGCAAGCTATAGCACAAAGAGAGACCCAAAAAAAATCTAGAATTCTATGTGCAATGTGTAGCGGTAGACGTGTCAATGGGCCGCAATGCATGTGCAGAATTTATACTTATCAAACTCGCAAAAACGGACCAAAATCAAAAGTGAGAGAAGAGGAAATGCAAGAAAGTGACGAGAAGCAACTTGAGGCTCCTAAGGCTCGACTTGAATAGTTATTTGGAAGCATCGGGAGCAAGTTACACCCTTTGGTAAACTTCCTTCACATCTTCCTCTCCATTTTTATGCGAATTTTAGACTTTACGGGCGACAAGGGCTATGATTTTGGTTTCTGTGGGTTTAAACTGAACCCATTAACTTAGTTAAAATATTTGAAAGTTAAATCAAGTCTATAACACTAGATTTATAGGTTTTATCATGATTTAAAATTTTTGACTTAGGTTTGAACAAACCCTATATGAGAATTGATAGTTTTGGGATAATGTGGGTAAATATTGATGATATTAGAGTGTTTGGATGTTCAATAGGATTGATGGAATGGATTAGAAGGGGTGATGTTGTTAAATGAGGAGTTTGGATGTAATGGGCACTCAAAATCTAGTGATTTTAAGGTTTATTCAGAGTGATAATTGATAATTATTGCTTAATTGTATAGATTAAGGGATGTTTGAATGTTTCGTGCATGTGGAAACATGTGAAGCAAATGTTGAACCATGGTAGCTCTTTTTGTAATAAAAGGATTGAAGTAACGGAATAATTTATACTACTTGATTAAAGTGCTTAACTATTTTTGAGTATATATAAAAATTTTCTATATGTGATTTAAAAGCATTGCATATTATGAAATGTGATTTTTGTGCATTTGAAATGACTTCCAAAAGATGAAAATTATGACTCTTATATGAGTTAAAAATGAATTGGATACAAACATGTGTTATGTATGAGATGTGTGAGCATGATCATGATAGGGGGTGGGAGTTTGCTTGTAAAAAAAGGTAATAGAAGTTCATATGACGTGTATCTCCTTGATGCTTAGTTAGGTACAGTGTTTAAGATTATCTCTTTAGTATTTAAGTGGAATACGGCGTTAGAGATTGACACTCCTTAGCATCAAAGATGCCGTGTTGAAGTAATAACACCCCGATTCATGTGTGATAAGAGGAAATCATAGTTCGAAAGTGAGATAAGACATCTTTAGGCGACTAACCCTACCACTAATGGTGAGCTCAGGCCATTTGTGAATGCGCACTTAGTCCAAGAGCCTAGAGTTTTAATCGGGATGATATAGAGGCTTGAATGGTATAATGATCATGCTAAAGTGAAAATGAATCATGATGATTGAAAAGATTATGTGGATTATGTTAAATGTATGTTTTTGTGCATATTAACTTCAGTCCTTTATAGTTGTGAATGTTAATTGACAGTAATGAATTATTCTGTTACTAAAATGTTTATTTTACCCTATGGTTATATTTTACACATGAGGGCCCCAGTATGAGCAAAGGAAAGGAAGGAACAACTGAAGAGTGAAGAGTATCATTGTATAGCTTTTTTCTTTTTTTTTCTATTTTGAGTTTTGTAACGAATATATCATGATATTATGCCAACCTATGAATATTTCTCTGTTTTGCCATTACTTGCATGAGAATTTATGAAAAGAGTGCATATCTTGCCCTAGATTGAAGGTGCTTGAGATTACATGTGTGTGAATAGACAAGATACTAGTACAAGTGATTTATTGCGATAGTTATCTATTAGGATAACTAAAAGGATGTTTTTGTTGAATTTTATCCACTCCTTTACATTATTGAGATTTGGGGGTTGGGTGGTCATTTGGTGTATAAATAGTTGTTTGTGTGATATAATTGGCCTAATATATTGTGTGTGGTTCATTTGAGTTAGTTAAAGTGATTTCAGAGTTAATGGCATTAAGTGGTGTGAATTGGACGCCCTTGATTGTGTTTTGAGGTGAAATGGATCATTTGGAATTTGGGTGTCCAACTTTTTTAAACAATTAAGAATTTGGATGTGAGATTGGTGCCATTAATTAGACAACCTAAAGAGTTTCATGTGGATACTTGAATCGCTCAAATTGAACGTCAGATGACGAAATGACACACTCTTGAAGTTCGGAGTGCTGTCATGATAATAGGCGCGCGATGTGGCGCTTGACAGTTGCGCCGCATCATAATGCACACTTAGGGACTCATCCCTTTGTATCATCCACCATGGCTGATGTGGTTTGCACCGTGGCGGGTGAGCTAATTTTTAGAAAAAATTTTAGATTGTTTCAGTTTATTTTTAAGTGCTAATTGGTTTTTTACACTTCTGTTACTTTGTTTAACTCATTTTAAATTAAGGTTTGAACTCAAATAACTTTTGAAAAGAGTTTTTCTTAAAATTTCAATATTTTAAAACAATTACTTTTAAACTATTGAATTGTAATAGCTTTTACTTAAAATTTTAATTAATTTAAATTATTACAATGACGTGTTAGAATATTATTATAATAATATTAAGACGAACATTATAATCTACACTAAGATGGTGGTGTTGAAAACTTGAAATTGTCAAAAATTATCTTATAAGAAGGAGATCAACGCAGTGCTGGTTGCGCATGTTAATTCTTCCATCCTTTCCCTTCTGAGTCAAAAGTAGAATTTCAGCCGTGATGGATGGATAATGTCAAAACGTCAAAATACACTCCCTCTTTTAATTGTAGATTGACAGCCTTTGATCTGAGCTACTTGATGTGATATCAATTAGAAAATGATTGAAATGAAAAAAAAAAAATGGAACATCGCCTCTTCCGTTGATTGAAAATATTATCATGCTATTCACAAATTGCTCCCCTCCCCCCATCTCAGCCAGTTTGTATTTTTTATTTGAATTTGCCAATTAATAATAGGAGAGGAATACGGATAGAAGCACGAAAATACTCTCATGGCATTAAAAAAAAAAAAAACTCCTACATGACAATATCTTGGTCTTCTAATATCTTAAAATTTTAGCAAAAAAAAAAGAAAAGAAATTATTTGATTCTTATAATCTTAACATATTCACAAGTCAATTTCATGACTTTCATTTAGTGCAACTCAATACTTATAATTTTGAGTTAATTAAAATTTAATTTTTAAATTTTAACTCAATGAAACTCAATTTTTATAGTTTAAAGTTTAATTTAAACATTTAAATGCAAGCCATGCATTTTAGAAAATAAAACTACAAAGACTGATTATTTCTTAAATTCTAGAGGTTAATGTTTAAATAGCTAAAATTATAGAGATTGGATTACACCAAATTAAATTTTAAAGACTAATTTTCAATGAAGTTAAAATTATAAAAATTAAATTGCACCAACACAAATTTCAAGGATTTAATTTCACTTAGTTAACGTTTTAGGGAACAAATGATTTATTTTTTTCCAAAATTTTCATTCCATGATTAAAATATACATACCAAACAGGAAGCAATTTCGTTTTTCGTTTTTTTTTTTAATATCAAACGCGCTTTCAAAGCTGATTCATATTTAATTCGTATTCATTGCTGTAAAAAAACATTTCTAAGATACGAGCAGGGGCTTTAGATGTAAATTAAACAGTATGAAGACGCTGAGATTCAAACTCACAATTGTTTAGGGAATTATATTTTTAATATATACATATAGATAGAAAAAATAAGACTCTAATTCCTATGAACATGAGTGCGTAGCCAAGTAGCGATCTCCGGACAGCGTGACAAGTCCAGGAAGTCATACATAAAAGGGTGCTTTGTTTGTATGTGTTGTGATGCCCATAACAAAGAACAACCCATCCCTGCACTCAGGCAATGAGGCCAGGGATAAAACAATCATCCCTAATTTAATTATTGGGGTTAATGTACAATTTCAATATTTAACTATAGATTCAAAAGTGATATGAACATAAATTTTTAAAAGATACATTGTGAATCTTAAATAATTAAAATTAAGATAATTTCACCTCTACCATTAAATTTAGACAAATATATTTTAGTTTTTTAAAAATTAGGTCTAATATGTAATTTTTATTGAATTTCACTCTCTCTCCCACCTTCATTTGAGTAAAATTGCCCATTGGACTTCATTTTTTAAAAGTTGACTTGTTTAAATTTAACGGTGGAGGTAAAATTATTCCAACTTTAATTTAAAATTTAAAATATACTTTTTAAAATTTTAAGGATTAAAACACTTCTAAATTTATAGTTTATAATTTAAATTATCACCTTAACTATTGTGAATACATTCACTCAAAAGATGAATTCCCAAAATTCACAACCTCTCACCAAATAAGTGATAGGAAAACCATAAAAAATTAATATCTCAAAAGTAACACTCGACGTGTCTTTACATATACTGCCTCATGTGTCAGATATATGTGTCAGATATAAAACATTGGTTGTGTATTTTTTTTTTAATTGTCTCATTTAAACTAACTATGAGAGATAATGTAATAAAAATTTTAATTTTTTTCATTTAAACAAGAATAAAATTTAAAATTGATTTTTAACTAACCTTTTTTTTCTTGATTTTGGATAAAATAGTTAAAAATGTCTTGTAAAATAGGAACCAAAGAGCACTACAAAAAAACAAAGGACTTTACTTTAGCTCAAAAGTTACCGTTAAAAAGTTTTTAACGTGACTTTTCATCTCTAATGATTGTCTTCATAACTTTTAGCTTTTTGGCCATTAAAAGTTCTACATTTTTTTGAATTTTTTTAAAATAATAATTTATTCCACTTCTGCATCACATGATGCCATCTCATGCTATGTTACCTATCATACACACAATAGATGATGCCATGTCACTTGTTACCTCATGCCACGTCACATGCCACATCACTCCCACTCGTGGGTCTCTCCTTAAGCCACGTCACGTTTAAGTCACTATCATGCACCACGTAATATATTTCTTTCAAACATTGATGTTAAAAGTTTTTCGCATTGACTTTTCACTTCCAATGGTTGTTGTTATAACTTTTAGCTTTTTCGCGACCAAAAGTTCTACATTTTTTTGAATTTTTTTAAATAATAATTTATTCTAAATCTACATCACACGATGCGACCTTATGCCACATCACCCCTACCTCATGGGTACTTGCAATATCTCACCCTATTAACCATAAATTAATCAATAAAACCCATGATAATCAAAAGATTAACACATAAAGATAATTACTAAGTTTTATTTTAAATATAAAAGATCCCAAGTTTTTATAATCAAAATCTCTTATCAAGAGTGAAGACAAATTACGGAAGCATGAAATACCTCAGATGAGTGAAAAATAATGAAAACAATTGAAAAACAACTCTTTTGCTATCAAATAGGGCAATACGTTGTGGTTCAGCATGTTGCTCTCTGTGACACGTGCTGTGGCTCAGGCGCTCTGCGTCGTGGCATGTTGCATGTAAATATTAGTAGATTTTACTGTCATTTAAAAACAAAATTTGGGACTTTTGATGTGTCCTGATTCTCCGTTTGACATTCTAATGACATAATTTAGGTATCTATGGGAAGCTCTTTTCATGAACTAGCTAATGGCATGAGTTTTACTTCAAAACAAGTCACACAAGAAAGTTAGGCACCCAAATATATTTTGACCACTTTTCACAACTTTCACACAAAAAAGGTGTCTAAACCCCACAACAAATGCCAAAAAGTCTTTCTTAATACCTGGACCATGTTCATTAGACCCATGACTATTAGTATAACACATCACACACACTTAAACACCAGCATAGCATAAAATCATTCCTCAACCCCTTTTTGCCAAAAGCAAAAAAGGGAGGCAATTACCATTGGATTGCATTAAAAACCATTGTAATATGTTTAAAACATCATTTCTATACTTGCATTAGTATTTTGGCCCTGTCAATATATATCTCTTCATACACAAATACTCAGGGCCTAAAATACAATTCAAACATTTGCAATAACACAATAGTGCAAGTGTAACTTTATGTAACTAAGAATTGGCAACCATATGCTATTGTACCAAATAATTAGATATAAGAGGCATGTAAAAGGAGTATATAGATTCCTAGACCTTGACAGCTTTGTCCCTTCAGCATTAGAGTTAGAGCCTGAAAAGTGTTTACAGAAAAAGGGGTGAGTCTAGCCACTCAATAACCAAGGTAAAACCTATCTTATGCAATTATATATCAATTGTAAATCAAACACATACATATGAAACCAAGTACTTATGACATGGTTTAACATATATCATAACTTATTAATTCAATTAACACATTTCTGCTAGGTACATAACCATAAGATACTTAGACATATGACCATAACCTAATTTATCACACGACTTGCCACAATTTAAAACATTTGACCTGTCATAAGCTTATATAAGCTATGATCAAACAACTTTATACCATACTTATTTCCTTAAATTGAAATTATAGGCTACAACACTGAATAGGGTTTTGTTCATGTGACTAGACTACCCAAACTCACCAATCGTAAGGTGTGACTTAGCCAAAAATCACGACTCACTCTCAGACTACGGCTTCCCCTACTTTTGAATCTCTGTGGTGTCTCATATCTTAAGCTATTCTCCTTAATGAATTGGTAGATAAAGCTAAGTTCTAGTCCCTTGACAAATTATGGGACAGTCCATCAACAAACTATAGGACAAGGCTATACTTTCATACACCAGAGGGCAACTTAAATATAATATAAATTTGTCTCTACTCCGAATCCTTAGACGAACTCTTACCCACTGATCATGCCATATATGATGCTCACTCATTTTCATATTTTTATTTATTCATTATCACGATAACCATGCTGGGCTCATGACCGTGCGCTACCTAAATAAGCATCAAGTTTCATTTCCCTTTATATCACACAAACACGTATTTTTAATCTCAATTACTCACCTTTGTCAAATTTATTATCAACTACTCGTTCAAAACATATTATAAACATGCAATTCATCTCGAATATCACTTTGCAACTTAAAACTCATTTTCACAATCACTTCAACATATTTAATGCATATCTAAGTGTTTAAGTAAACACAAGGTTTCTTTGTATGATGCACTCATTCACAAATTAAAATTTGCATATTAAACACAAAATTAACATCATGTTACAATTCACACATAACTATTTAAAGTAGGGTTTTCCTGGTTACTTCAAATCTTTAAGAGGTCAAAAGTTTGTCCCTTAATGTTATAGCTTATAAGCTTGAATTCCAAGCCAAAATAGGTATCCAATAGCTCAATCTACAATTTATCAAGTTAACTTTTGTTAACATTGCCATTCTCACACATTTTAACTTTAACCTTCCCTTTCTAAATTACCCAATGCCCACATTGCTTATATTGGGGCCTACCCATTGAGTTTATTATCTATCTTTAACATTATATAACTTTATGGAATACCCACATTGCTATTAATACCTCAACAATCATAATAATGATAGATTTAATATCTATTTTGGGATTAATAGAACTCACCATCCAACAACTATACCAAATCATTAATACTAGGTTTAAATGCATTAAAAACTCCCATTAACTTTATTTGAGTTAATAGATTTAGACCTATACCCTATATGGACCGAAATCATCATCTTCGTTCAAACCTTAACTCAAATCCTTGAGAAAATGGAAGAGAAGAGAAAAAAAGAGTTTAAGAATCTTACCTTGGATGATTTAAAGTTTCAAACCTTCTCAAATCCTCCCCTAGATTGTGCCATAGTAGAGCAGATATGACTTTTCTTCATTTCCCTTTTCTTCCCTTTTGTTTTTTGCATCAGATCGCAACTTCATTCTGCAGAATTAGCATTGTGCACTGCGGTACTTGTCCCCGCGCTTCATGGCATGTGGTATAGAGAAGACAGTCTCTTGCCTTGTGGCTCTGTGTGCCGTGAAATGTGACACAAAGACTTTTCAACTTATTTTTTTCCACTTTTTAATCCCCAAGTGATCTAATCTTACTTTAGACCTAAATTATACTTGAAATTTTAACTAAAAATACTTATTATTCTCCTCTGCTCACACATCATACCAACTTACTTAATTATCCTAATTAAGCTCAGTAAATTAGGGAATTAAACACCAAGATGTTACATTACCTGCTCAAGCCACCTCACGTACTAAGTCATTATCACGCACCATGTCATATATTTGTTTCAAAATATGCCAAAGTTAAAATTTGAACCTTTGACCTCCCATCTCTAAATTTTAAAGTCTTCATTCTTTGTTAGTTAAATTGAAATGCACTTATAGTTATTATATGTGAAATGAAATATATGTCATTAGACTACATACACATATATCAAATAATATATTATTTAAAAGGTATACATATATTATATTTTATTTTCAATTATTAATAAGACAAGCTAATTTATATGAATATTTACATTATATTTTTAATAAAATATTATTTTTTATTGATAAATATTATTTCTATTAAGAAAATAAACTTAAACTAAAAAATTTTAAATATTAAATAATTTTCTTATAAACATTGTAACCAACTTTAAAATTTTATTTTTATTTTTTAAGTGAAAATTATTAAGTAAATAATTTATTTATAAATATATATTAGATTAGTTTATGTTAAATATCTTTTACTCCTATCTTCTCCATATTTTTCTCAAAAATAAATGAATTAAATGATTAAATTTTTATCTTCACTCAAAATAGTTAAATGTTTCCCTCTTTTATTAAAAATATATTTTATCTATAATGACAAATTAATTTTAATTGCAAAAATTTGATTAATAGTCATTTTGAATGAGTTTGAATTTTTAATGAATACTAATAACTTCTACAATACAATATAATCACAAGGATACCATATGTGATCAATTTAACTAACCTCTAATCGCTCTCTATCTCATATCCTGCTTAGAAATAATTAATTATATAAATTTTATTAGTAATTTCTTGTTAATAACAATAGAAACCTAAATACACTAAGCAGACTCACATGAAATCCTTCATTAGAACTCAGCAAAAGAAATAAACACCATATGTATACCAAGCCAAGCCTCATGTGTGCAATATGCCAAGCAAGGCATTGAAATTGGATCGATTATTAAACCAATCAAAGCAGTAAGCCAAGGGTCAATGGTCCAATCAGGGGTTAATTTGAAATCAAATTGGGTTTAATTAAAACAATACTTCCTCCGTTTAAAAAATATAAGGCATTTTTAATTAAATTTTACTCTTAATAAAGTAGTTACCTGTTTTCAAACTAACCCTATCTTTTCATATTTATTCCTATCAAACACCCTATGAAAATACCCCATAATAAATATAAAGTCATTATCAACAAGGGCACTTTAAAAAAAAGGTAATAATTACACCTTAAAAATTAAAAATGCCTTACATTTTTTAATATCTAACTCCTCAAAAATGCCTTATATTTTTAAATAAAGAAAATATAATTTAATTTATATGTACACAAATATTCACACATATATAATGAATATTTAAATAAAAAAACATTAATTCTCTCATAAATGGAATAGCTGTCTATGAAATCTTATACTCCATCTGTTTAAAAATATAAGATATTTTAATCGAATTTCACCCCCAAATAAAGTAGTTACCTACTTTCAAACTAACACTATTTTTTTATATTTATTTCTATTAAACTGCCTATAATAAATATAAAATTATTATCAATAGGGGCACTTAAAAAAAAGTAATGTGAAAGATTAAAAATATCTTACATTTTTTAACATCTAACTTTTTAAAAAATATTTTATATTTTTGAATAGAGGAAGTGGATAAAAAGTCAAAACAATTTTAACAAAAATCAAACAAACTCACAGTCCCATTAAAAAGTTAAGTAATTAATAGTAGTGACAAAAATTTAATATCCTAACAAAAAAAATACAAAATAATAATATTGTTAAAAAAGTCGAAACAATAAACACAAAAAAAATTAATAGCAGCACAAAAAGAATTAATAGTGATAAAAAATTGGAGTATCGAAAGATAAAAAATTAAAATAATTGAAAATAAAAATATTATAATAAACGACACTTGGATACTCGATAATATAAAAAAAAAAATGGCTAACCAAGAATATCAAACTTAAGATTCAAAAATCACATATATCAAGGAAAGTGGAGAAATTGGCAATGTCACCCTTCACAGTGGTTTCTTCTCTTCTTCGTCCTTTTCTTTTGCATTTCAAGAACTAAAGAGCATCACTGAAGAACAGCAATGACGCAGAGCATCATGTTATGTTTCGCGTGAGAGGGGCGTGAGGAGGCTTGACTATATAAATAAATACGCCGTACATTTTAATAGATTAACTTTTTAAAAACAAAGTAATGATTCAATATCAAAGTAAGCCTGATTTGTTAAGTTGGTAGGTCGTCTTTGATGAGAGTGTTACAGATTAACTAAAAAAGTTATTATGTCTCATATTGAAGAAATTTAAGAAGAATTTCTGTTATATAAATGAGTGTACTACATATTTAATACACTAAATTTTTGGACTGCAAAGTGATGGAAGTGAACATGCAGCTCAATAGTGAAGTAGAGTAATGTGGTTGCTAAAAGTACATGCATATATACTGCGGTGGAGACTACCCTTTCGAACTTTTTTATAAATTATTTTTATTAATTTTATTAGTATTAATATAAATAAAAAAAATAAAAACAGTATAGTAAAATTTTAAATATACTCCTACATAATAAATTCAAAAAATAATTTCATATTATTTTTCTCTCTCATTAAAGATAATTTTAAACGTATTTTTAAAATATTATTTAAAAAATCATGCCATAACTTATAAATAAAATCAAATTAATCTTTTAAAATGTGCCTTATAAATGAGATTGGAAGGAGTGTACAAGTTTCACAATTAAAATGAGTATAAAAGAATCTCAAAGTTGTATTTCATCCAATTTCATTAAAAGGCTAATTAACGGTTATTTTCTAAATCATAATTATTATCTTCACAATTTCAAGTAAACGAGAGTTAAAACAATTAAAATGTTAGAAAATGTGATTAAGCCTCTCACGTTGTATTGGAGACCTTACATGAGAGAAATAGAGATGGAAGGAATAGTGATCTTTATTCCTTTTTTTTTTTTTGTCCTTTTAATAATGGGTGGTGGTTATTAAAACATGGTATTTTGAAAGTAGTGAGAAGACCAATGTTTTCAAAACCAAACCAAATATTAAATAAAAAAAGTTAGTGATTCATGATTCATATGATTCAACCAAGTTGCATCAATGGTCCAACCGATGATATAATAATTAAATTAAAAAAATTATATATATATAATAATTTAAATATAAAAAATACATATAAAATTGTTATTTAATTTAAAAAATTAAATATTTTAAATTTATCATGATTTAACAAGCCACATGATATAACATAATATCAAATGATTAAAAAAATTAATTATTTTTAAAAAATGATAAAAAATAAAAAAAATTTGAACAGTCCAGCTTTTGAAAACCAAATTTGATTTTCAATCTGACTGTCGGTTCGAAATAGCTCAATCCCTAAAATAATTTTTTTTTTATGAATCAGACTGAAAATTAAATTAATCGATAGTTGGACTGATTCAGTCCGGTTTTAAAAATAATGAAAAAGACATGCTTTTTTTTTTAAATTGACTTTCCACGTGCTTCTTCTACCCGCCAATGAAATTTGGGGATTGCAGTCCCCGGCGGAGGAATAACCGAGTAAGTCCGCAGAGAGCCATCGCGGCTCGTGACTACGCAACTTAGCGTATACGTAGCCAGTGGCGCACACACGCCGAGAGCACCTTCTTCCAGGCCCATGTGCCTCCCCCGCATATTTTACTGTTTTTCACTTTTTTGAATAAAAGGAAGAGCAAAGCCATTTCCAGCTCCCCCACCATGTGCCCCAACACCTCTTTTCCTCGTTTCCCCCAAAACAAGCTGCCAAAACCTCTCACATCATTTCATCATCACGGGAACATGTTCGTGTTAGGACATGCTCTCTCAGACCTTATAAAAAGTTAATTTAATTTTATTTATAAATTATGATGTAATTTTTTAAATAATATTTTTAAAATTATTTTTATAAAAAAAACAATATGACATCACTTTTTATATTTATTATATAAAAACATATTTAAAATTTTACATACTTTTATTCTTTTAATTTTTTCATATTAATATTGATAAAATTAATAGAAATAATTTATAAAAAGAACTAGAAAAGTACTCTCTCCATTTTAAATTATAGAATACTTTTAAATGAACTTTTTCATCTTAAAATATATGATATTTTAAATAGATTAAAATTTTATTAAATGCACCCATTTTAATATTATTTTTTTCTCTCTATAATTAATTTTCATCACTTTTTTTTCAATATATTAAATGATGAGTATTTTAAAAAATTTATATTTTTATTTTAAAAAAATAAAATTGTTTAATATATTTAATAAAGTTTATTAGTATATGAGATTTTGTTTAAAATTATTTTATAATTAAAAATAGGGAGAGTATTATTTAATATGCATACATGTATTAATTAATCACAACAGCAGGAGAATAGAGTGCGAGGGGATTGGGAATGGAGGGGGTCCACATTCCATGTTGTTGGGATTTAGGATGGATCACGCTTATCCTCCTCCTCCTCCTCCCTGAGCGGAACCATGTCCTGAGCAAATCTCAAATTTACATTCATTAATTTTAACAAAAATTCATTGATCTCGATCGTGTCACTGGAACCATGATTGCACCCATGCAATTGGTTGCCGTTCAGCCTAACAAAATTGATGCCATTTGTTGGGGCACTAAGCCGCTTACACGAACTTCCATAACCTTAGCGCAATGTCGCTGAGACCTGCCCACCTGGTGCTTCTTTTTCACGGGTTTAATTAGATTGTAGCAGTGATTAACTTGGGTCGATATCAGATATTCAAAGGGAAAGGAGAGACCAAGGAAGCCATGTCGGGACTGATTGACCTGAGGTCACAGGGAGAGCGAGGCCGCATGTGGCCAATAGTTAAGTGTTTGCCGTCACGCGTGCAAGCATATGTGGGTCCCATTGATTGGGGTTAATCAAAGTATGCCACGTGGCTTGCTATCAGCGCAGAGTTTGGTCCAAGACGGTGGAAGCTAACGGTCAACGTCATCTAAATACGAAGAGCGACTCCAACGAAAATTTGAATGCCAATCATGCATAGAGAAAAATTCATGGGATAAGAATATCATTTAACCCTATTTTAAAACCAAAACCATGAATATAAAATAATAAAATATAGAATTAAATAGTGTTGTTGATCATATGACAAATGGCCTTCAGTCAATTCGTAATAAAATATATATTTTTACTTAAATGCCTAAAGTATACTCTCTCGTCTACTTTAGCGATCACCTTTTAAAAAAATAAAATAATTTATTTTATAAGTTATTTGATTGATAATAATATTTTATTTTAAATAAAATATTTAAAATATTCTTAAAAAATAAGAGAGATAAATAAAAAATAATATTTTATAATTTATTTATATTTTAAAGGTTATATTTATAATTTTACTAAATTTTACTGTTTATATTTTTATTATATTAATGTTGATGATATTGATATAAATGATTTATAAATCAGACCAGACAGAGTATCATTCATGGGGGCAAATGAAAGAAATTAAAAACTAAGTGGGTCTGAATAAACGACTCGGAGAGAGTGACTTTTCGTGCAAAAGCCGTCCAGCCTGGGGTTCGCTTCGTTGTACTCACAGTGTCACGGACGGCCCCCGCCCCCTCCTTCTACTTTTCTGTACGGCTTGTCCCCAACCTACAATTTTTGTTTATTTGTAATATAATCCATCATATAAATCAGACCCATGAAGCTCTTCCCACTCACGTCTTTCGCCCACCATTATTATTCGTCGGCTTTTCCTTTTGCTTTTAATTTAAATTTAAGATCGTCAAATTAATAAATTACTGTCTCCTGACCTCACGTGTCAGCGTTTGCATCTCTTCCATTTGCTGCGCAAACACGGGGATATGAAATATAGTTAATGTGTGAATTTTTTTGACGTTTTCTAATATGTTCTTAATAAGTTCTTTAATTTTAGTAATCCATGCGGTGGTAATATTTTTAGACTGACGTATAAATATAAATGATTTTTTTCCAGTGACAATGAGAAATAATTACGGGTCAAGTGACATTGAGAAATTTTAAACAGATCGATGAAGAAAAAGCTTGAAAGAGACCAGGTAACTATAAAAGTGAATCATACAATAATTTAAATGACTTTAAATTCTCTATCAGAAATACTCCATATTTCTGCATATGGCAATGTGAAGAAGAAATAAAGTAACAGAATTTTTTGGTCAGCAATATTAAAAGAACCGAATTAGATGAAGGAAAACAGTAAGTTGCGTAGTGTGTACACGCTACTCGCATTTACGTATCAATTTATTTCTCATTGCACTACATGCCGCAAAGAATATTCAAAATAGATTTGTTCGTAAAGCCCAGTTAATTTCCATTTAATATCTCTTCTAGCATGAACATTGTTTGTAAAACCAATTCGGCATTCGAGACGGTTGAATTTGAATGAGGCAACCCTTCACCACTACAGAATCAGGCGTATATGACAGTTATCTGAAGAATTGTCAAATACGTGGAAGCGGGATTTTGAAATTGGGCTTATTTGATGGTTTACACAAGAAATTATTAAACTTAATAAACATTAAAGTTACAAGTTTGACTGTTGGTGAGAGAACTGTCAAGCTTGTTGAAAAATAGTTTAATTTAAAATTAAAATTTAACATATTCGATGGCTTTCTCATTGAGCCGTCAAACTTTGGGTAATATATTTGACAGTTAAAATGGAAAACTGTCAAATGTGATGATTTAAAATCCACCCCTTTTCCTTCCTTGAACTCACTCGTCATTTTGTTCGTCGTCTTTCTTCTCTGTTTTTCTCTCTACAATTCAATGAGGGTCAAGCGTACCCACGTTGATTTCATCTTTCCTAGCTTGATTTCAGCCCATCCCCTTCGTTTTAGGCATACCCTGTTTGCTCTCAAATGTTGTCTTCGTCCTCCATCGTCTTTTTCAATTTCATGTCCTCCATCAGTGTCAAACTATTCGTTGAAGTTATTGGGACTTCTCAAATTTAGATAAGCATGCTTCTTTCACCTTCCTCTTCCTTTCTCACTCTCCACTACTCGAATTTACAAATGCATAATAATTTTGAAAAATTAAAGAAAATTATGAAATTAATTTGAGTCTACTTTCTGGGATTAATTTGAATTGTTATTATGGGTTACTTTAAAATGCCTATTGGACCAACAATGTATGATTAGTTTGTTAGTTTTATTAGTGATTTATTTTTAGGCAAATTTCAAGCAGTTTTTTGAATTATATTTTGTTTGATTAATTTATGTTTTATTTTACTGTATCATGAATTTTGTTGTTATTGTTATGACTGAGTAGAGTTGAATTAGGTTAGATTGAATTGTAAAGGGCCAAAATTTATTGTGAAATGGTGGCAAAATGCCTAAAAAAATTAAATTTTTAAGCTGTTATGTTATTGGATTTCTATTTAAAAGTAATTAAATTTAACATAGCTTTAAATTGTCATGATTGATTTTGGTTGAATAATTATGTTTATTAGATTAAATAAGGATGGGATTAAGTATAAATAGAGGGCATATGCCTGAGAGAGTCTCATTTTTAAATGGTTATACTGCTTAATTTTCATCTAATACTTGCAATATATGCTTATTTTCTTAGGAAATTAAGTACAATTGCAAGTATTTATTTTAATTTAGCTTAAAAAGGGGATTATGTTGCATGTGGTGTGTAACAGTCACACCCCCTCGAGCCCACTGCTGCGAGTGGTGGACTGGGCCGTGCCACCTCACGGCAACCACCAGCCGGCTTTCCCCCTGGTAGTTCAGGGGTTATTCCCCGCACCCACTGCGCTAAGGGAGCCTTCCCAGGTTCGATCCCGCAACCTCTCCTACATAGCGAAGTTGGGGCTGAACCTGGTACCATTGAGTTTGACTCAATGGTACCAGGTTCAGCCCCAACTTCGCTATGTAGGAGAGGTTGCGGGATCGAACCTGGGAAGGCTCCCTTAGCGCAGTGGGTGCGGGGAATAACCCCTGAACTACCAGGGGGAAAGCCGGCTGGTGGTTGCCGTGAGGTGGCACGGCCCAGTCCACCACTCGCAGCAGTGGGCTCGGGGGGGTGTGACTGTTACATAAAAGTTGACTCAATGGTACCAGGTTCAGCCCCAATTTCGCTATGTAGGAGAGGTTGCGGGATCGAACCTGGGAAGGCTCCCTTAGCGCAGTGGGTGCGGGGAATAACCCCTGAACTACTAGGGGGAAAGCCGGCTGGTGGTTGCCGTGAGGTGGCACGGCCCAGTCCACCACTCGCAGCAGTGGGCTCGGGGGGGTGTGACTGTTACATGGTGGCTTATGACTCATATGGTTTTAAGTAGTTTGTATTTTTGTGTATATTAACTTTAATTCACAATTATTTTTTGACCTAATGAATTTACACGTTTAGGGCAAGTTTGACTGATTTTTCTTAGCAAACAGCTCAAATTAACGAAAGGTTACAATAGGGAAAGTGTATAATGTCTTGGGAGAGGCTACTACACATAGTGTGCTAATGCCTGTAGACCACGTGTGAGGATTAATCAACAAACCTCTTTATGCCAACTATCTGTTGCCTTTACCCACAATTGATGTAGTGACTGTAGGAGAAGTGGTAGACTCATTTGTTGTAGGGCTTAGGAATCTCATATTGTTGGTAGACACAAAAAAAAGACAAAAAAGGTATCATAGTTGGCATTATCTCATATAAAGTATATACATAATTTCTTTTCATCCGTAACTAACACTACTAGTTCATAGTTCAAGAGACAAGACCACCCTAAAAACTCAGCACATGAATCCAAGGTTGCTAGACTACCCTTAACAAGTGTGTCTTAATTGTCAATGAGATGGCAAGATACACTTGAAGCGTATGCCCTTGTGTTTAGGATTAAAAATCCTATGATATGGGTTCCATTTGATCATGGCATGTACAATAAAGATCAAGGAGATATGCTCAGAATCAAAGTGATTGATGAAGTTCTTAAGCACGAGGAGATTATCCAAACCATCGTTCACTTTCATTTAAGATACTTATTTTTTGCATGACTAATTTTTTATTTTATAACAAATATATTGGCATATTTAATTTCTTTATTTAGGCACCTTCATGAAAATTTCATTGTCCTTGCCAACCTTGCCTCAAAGTTTATCTTTATATGTTCTTATGACATCCCTACTCATCACGACTAATCTATTGAGAGTTGTGAAGCTCAATCAATTGCTTTGTCCAAGTATTTTGAGACTCACCCTTTAAAAGAATTGTTATTTTTGACACCTTACATGCAAGGGTGAGAATTAATTACTTGAAGTTGTTGAATTAATTTCACTTCAAGAATTTCATTTTATAATATTTCTAAATTATCTCAACAGTCATTAGATATTAAGTGCTATCCAGCCAGTTGGTACATGCCTAAGGTTTTGCTATTTGGATTATGCTAGTTGACTACCAAGTAATTAGCAAGACATGATGGAGATGTTTAATATGCAAGCTTCTTAATTAGCTTATATATTTTTTGTTTGTTTATTAAGACTGTGATGTTGTATTGCACCTAGATATAACTTAGTACACTATTAGAAAAAATCATATTAGTGACGGATAATTAGTGACAACTTTATATCCGTCACTAATTATAGTGATTAGTGACAGATTAGTGATGGATGATAATATCAGTCACATTTCTTTTAAAAGTTTATAATTTGTGACGGATATAATTTGGTCACTAATTATCGGTCACTGAATTGTGACAGATGCTCAAAGTTGTCACAATTTTACAAAACAATCACAAAATTAGTGACTAATAAATAGTGACCTATGGATATCCGTCACTAAGTGTGAAAGTATAATAACAATTAATTATTTATGTTAATATAAAATAGATAATTAATTTAATTGTATTGTTAAAATAAAAATATATTATTAATAAAGATATTAATGTTAAAAATAGGAAATAAAAATATATTTATGTTAAAATGATTTATTAATAATTGATAAAAATTTTCTTTTAAATGTTATAAATATTTTATACCAATTATGATTACTTTTTAGATGCATTTAGATGGGTAAAATATTAGGTTAATTTTACTAATATAATATAATAAAAAATTGAACATGAAAATTAATATAATTTCAGAGTCACCATCAGACCCTAAAACTAAAACCCTTCCCTCCTTTGCAATTCTATTATCACTAAACTCGCGCTCTGCTCCCGCCGTTCATCTCCAGTGCTCTGCTACTGATGCTCGAAGAAATCAGGCGCACAACAATTTCTCTTTCTCGCCTCACTCAAGTACGCTTTGCCTTTGACCCCTTTGAGCACAATAAACATTTCTCTTGATTCAACATGAGAGTAGGTTTGAAAAAGGGCTTTCTTAAATAGTCTAGGTTTGAAAAAAAAATTCACAGCCTTTTCCCCTGCCACTTTGCTTTTGTCTGTATTCTTGCTCTCATTATGATTTTCGTATTCTCAGTTGTTGAATATGCCTGAAGAATAGATTCTATTAGTGTTAGGACTCCTCTTTCGAGACTATGGGAAGGGATAATGAGATTATTTAATAGGTTGCCAAACACTACAATGAACTTTATTCCCTTTTCCTAAAAAGTTTTAGCTTTACTTCGGGAGACCCAAATTTATTCAATAACTTGAATGGACCAATATAATAAAGCGACCAAGGAAAAGGGGATTTTGACTTTTCTTAGCTTACTTTGGAATGAAACCACATCAACTTGTTTTGTTTAATAATATTTTTATGGTGCTTAGTTTTGGAGTCTTTTGTTTTGTGGTGTGGGATTTATTGAAATTTAATTATATGCTCTGGTAGTCAATTGCAGGGTCAGTTCAACAATGGAAATTTTATTTTTAATGATTTGTATATTAATTTATATGTATTCCAAGGTGAAGGTTATGCATTGAATCTGCAATTGAAAGGCTAACAACTCTTTTTTCTTCTTTCAAAGCTGAGGTAATATCTTTATCATGCTTTTATTTCTCTGTTTTTTACCTTTCTCATTTTCTTACTTTTTCATTCCCATTGATTGTAATGCTTAGCTCTAGCTAGTGACCATCAGGGATGGAGAAGAAACAATCAAGTGAGATGGGGTTAAAACCAAAAAGTGTGTTTTGGCTTATAGTATTCTTGTCTTTAAATTTATGTAATACTAAAATGAACAATTAACTGTCAAGCTTTTTGTCCTCCTTGCTGCAGCTAAAAATTAATTATATGCTTCTAATTATATTATATTCATGTCCACTTAATCATAGCTTTTTCTTTTTTGATTAATTATATTCACCATATGCTTTTAACTTGATTTCTTTCTTTCTTTGTTCTTTTCTTTTATGCAGTCCTTTGAAGTACATTGGTACAAATCTTGCAGCTTTGCATAACTTCATTATCATTATCAAGTAAGCCTAATTAATTAAGTTACCAAATTATACATGCAAGCAGTTTTTCAATGTTTTAAAAAAGGTCGTTTGATCATACATTTTTGCCATGAAATTTCATATTCATAGTTCTACATGTGTGCTATTTGATGTGCAAAATTTCCATTATTTTTAGAGCTCCTTGGTAGATTACAATTTAATGGTTTTTGGATGCTAGGCCATTTGATTGTCATCCCAGGAGTGTTATTTTTTTAACTATATTAAACTCTTTACTGGTTTTAGACTTAGTAAACCTTATTTCTTGAATTAGTTATGTTAATTAGTTATTTTGTCTTAAATAATTACATGGTATCATGTAGAAGACTATGAGGGATGATCGAATGTGGATGTATAGTCGGCGTGACGAAAGTGGAAAAGGACTCAACAAAAAGTTTATAGATGGTGTAGAACAATTTGTGGCATTTGTTCTTTCTCAACCAAATCTAGTCTCAAATGGCCAAATAAGGTGTCCGTGTTCAAAATGTGACAATAAGAAATTTTTAGAGTATGAAATCGTCAAGGTTCACCTTTATCGTCATGGTTTTGTCCCTAATTATGACCCATGGAGTTATCACGGGGAACCTTTACATTATGATGATGTTGATTATGAGGTTGCTAGAGATATTGAAGAAAGAGTTGAAGGTGCTAATGAAACAAGGGATGATGTTATCTTAGAAAACCCATATTATACCATGATTTTAGATGCTGTTGGTCCTAGTGTCAATCCTAATACTAATATAGAGTTAGATGATCCTCCAAGCCATAATGCTCAAAAATTTTATGAGATGTTGGAAACTGCTAAAGAGCCACTGTATGAAGGGTGTAGTAGGCACACTCCATTATCAGCAATATCTAGATTGTTAAATATCAAATCTGAGTTTAACTTGAGTGAGAATTGCTATAATTGTATTTTACAATGGGTAAAAGAATTGTTGCCAAATGATGAAAAATTGCCTAAAGACTATTACAAGACTAAACAAATGGTAGGACAACTTGGTTTGAAGTATGAGAAAATAGATGTGTGTCGAAATGGTTGTATGCTGTACTATAAGGAGAACAAGGAAAGGAGGGAATGTTTGGTGTGTGGCCATGATCGCTTTAAATCTAGAAAAAGAGATAATGGAAGTAATAAAGACATACCGTACAAGGTGCTGCGTTATTTCCCATTGACTCCAAGATTACAAAGGCTTTATATGTCTTCCAAAACAGCAGAGCACATGGTATGGCATCATAAAACAAGGCGAGAGCCAGGGGTCATGTGTCATCCTTGTGATGGCGAGGCATGGAAACATTTTGATCAATGTTATCCCTCTTTTGCTTTAGAACCTCGAAATGTTAGGTTAGGCTTATCATCAGATGGGTTTACTCCATTTGGGCAATCTGCACATCCATATTCATGTTGGCCTGTAATTGTTACACCATATAATTTGCCCCCTGGGATGTGCATGAAAACCCCATATATGTTTCTTACTCTTATAATTCCTGGCCCAAAGAGCCCTGGGCAAAAAATTGATGTGTACTTGCAACCTTTAATTGATGAGTTGAAAGAATTGTGGGAGGTTGGTGCTTTAACCTATGACTCATATAAGAAGCAAAATTTTTATATGAGAGCTTCACTATTATGGACTATTAATGACTTCCCTGCTTATGGCATGTTATCGGGATGGAGTACGCATGGAATTTTGTCATGCCCAATTTGTATGGAGTACAGTAAATCATTCTTCTTGGAAAAAGGAAAAAAGGTGACATTTTTTAATTGTCATCGTCAATTTTTGCCACTACAACATCCTTTTCGTCGAGATAAAAAGTCATTTTATAAAGGGTGTGATGAGAAATCTCCTATCCCTCAAAGATTTTCTAGTGATGACTTATGGGAAAAAGTTTGTTGCTTGCCAAGAATGATGGAGAAAAATGGAACTTACAAGTTGCCTGGGTTTGGCAGTCAACATAATTGGACTAAACGTTCTATATTTTGGGATTTGCCTTATTGGAATACCAACTTGATTCGCCATAATCTTGATGTTATGCATATTGAGAAGAATGTATTTGATAATATATTCAATACTGTTATGGATGTTAAAGGTAAGACGAAGGACAATGAAAAGGCTAGAGAGGACTTGTCTACTTATTGTAACCGACCAGAATTGGCATTGTTTAAGAGTGTTGGAAAGACAATGAAGCCAAAAGCAACATACACTTTGACAAAGCAACAAAGGAAGTTGGTATGTGAATGGATTAAAAATTTAAGACTTCCTGATGGACATGCTTCAAATTTGTCTAAATGTGTTGACATGGAAAATTGTAAATTGTTAGGGATGAAAAGTCATGATTGTCATGTATTTTTACAAAGATTGCTCCCAATTGCCTTTAAAGATTTATTACCTGAGGCTATTTGGAATGCCTTAACAGAAATAAGTCTATTCTTTAAAGACATATGCTCAACAATTATAACAGTGGAGCAAATGCAAAAGCTTGAAGAAAATATTATTGTAACTATTTGCAAGTTAGAAAAGTTCTTTCCTCCAGCCTTCTTTGACTCCATGGAACATTTGCCTATTCACTTACCTTATGAAGCAAGAGTTGGTGGACCCGTTCAGTATCGATGGATGTATCCATTTGAAAGGTAAATTATAAAATATATTTTGTGATTAAATTTACTTATTATATAAATGAATACTTAATAGAAAAATTATTGTGTAGGTTTTTGCATCATTTGAAGAAAAAAGTTAAAAATAAAGCTCACGTAGAAGGGTCAATTTCTGAAGCATACCTTGTAGAAGAAACATCTACATTCTGTGCTCATTACTTTGAACCTCATGTTCAAACAAAACTAAACAAAATTGATCGAAATGATGATCATAGTGAGGTTGACTGCCCAGATGGATGCCTTTCTATATTCAGACATCCTGGTCGCACAGCAGGAAAAGGAAAAACACGATTTTTGACAAATGATGAATTTAATGCAGCTTCTATATATGTTCTGCTTAATTGTGAGGAAATCCAACCATTTCTTAGGTAAATTCAATCACTTTAAGATATTTATGCATTTTTTAAATGACAATTTGCTTTACTAATGTTGGTAATCATTGCCATCTTGTAGAATATTTGAAGAACAACTTAGGAAAAGAATACCTAATGCAACCAATGAGGATGTAGAGACTAAGATAGATAGTGAATTTGCAAAGTGGTTGAAAGAATATGTAAGTATCATGAACATATATATTTTAATACATGCCTTTTTAGTTTGTGTGATATGCTTATTGACAAGTTTTATTATGCTTAGGTTTTTGACCCAAATAACAATGTAGATGATGTTCGTATAAAGGATCTAGCTTTTGGGCCATCTAGAGAAGTACATACATGGTCTCAATATTTTGTCAATGGATATCGGTTTCACACACGTGCTTACAACTCATCAAAATCTACCATGAACTGTGGATTGTGCATTAAGGGAACAAATTATAATGAGTTTGAATATGACTATTATGGTTTGTTGGAAGAAGTGATAGAATTGCAATATTCTAATCCAACCTCTAAGAAAACTAGAGCGGTATTGTTTAAGTGTGATTGGTTTGATCCCCAATTAAATAGGGGGTGCAAGGTTCATAGTCGTTATGGCCTAGTTGAGATCAATAAGAGAAAACGATTTTCAAAGTATGAACCATTTGCACTTGCTCAACAAGCTCAACAAGTTTATTTTGGAGAATATGCTAGTAAGAAGAGGGAGAGGGCTGATTGGTGGGCTGTTTGTAAAATAAAAGCAAGGAGTATGATAAATGCACCAGAAGTAGCCTTCCAAGAAGATGATATGGGATTGCCATATGACACAAGCATGGATGCAATTAATAATCTTTGTGAAGGGGTAGCTGAAGAACTTGAAATACAAGAAAATGAGATGAGATTACAGTATGAAACAAATGATGTTGATGAACTAGAAAAGTTAGATGAGGAAGATGAGCTTGAAAATGAGGAATTTCAAACTGAAGAGGAAGATGAACTTAGTGAGAGTGATAGTATTGAAAGTGATGAATCAAATACTGAAAAGGAAGATGAAGCTTAGGTTTGTAAATGTTAGCATTATTTTATTGCATTTGATCATTATGACATTTTTATTGAATTATTGTTATTATAATTTTAACTTGCTTATTAGTATTATTTTTCTTCATTTTGAAATTTTTCTATCTATAAATGTTACAGGGATGCCAAGGGGTAAAGCAAAACATAGATCATTTGGAGTATCAAGAAGTGTAAGCATTCATCAGCAAAATGTTAGAGGTGGTACTGACATAGAGCAAGCACCTATAGAGAATGCATCCACAGAGCAAGAACCCATTGTACAACATGCACCTATGGAGGAAGCATCCATTGAGGAACCACCAACTGATCATGCAATTCAACAAGAGGCTAATACTGAAAATGAGACACATATTGAAAATGATATATCCACTTCCAATGAGACTCAACAAATCAAGTCAAATAGACAAAAAAATAAAGTCTCATATCGAAAGTCTGCAGATGGGCGCATATACTTAGAACCAAATAATACATCGTATAAATAAAATTGATAAGTTTTTCTAGTATCTGTTTCTTTATTATTTTGATATTAAATCTAAATTTTGTTCATTTCATAGGTATCATCCTCATAATGCTGTGCGTATATTGTCATGTATAATAAAGAAGTTTTTTGGAGGACCATGGATTACTTGGGATAAAACACCATTTGAGGTTAAGCAACGTTGGTTTGGAGAGTTCAAGGTAAACATTATTATTATTATTATTTAAGTTCTTTTCAAAGTCATGCAAATTACTATTTAGTTGAAAATCTTGGTTATTCAAGTTTATCCTAATTTGTTCAATTTTGTCTTTGTATCTTAGAAAGTATATATTTGGGAGGACAGGTTTGATAATGAGATACATGGACTTTATGAGAAGTCTATTGGTCGAGGTTGCTTGAAAACTGTCCTTTATAATGCAAGAAGACATTCAAGGAAAAGGGAATATCACCTACTTGGATGAGTGAAGATAACTGGAAGGAACTTCAGCAAATTTGGACAGATCCCAAGTATCTAAAGAAATCTGAGACTAATTCAAAGAATAGGTTGAGCAGTAAGGATGGACTTGGCCCATCATGCCACTCTGGAGGATCAATAACATCTTCAGAGCATAAGAGAAAATATGTATTAATTCTACTAAGTTCCTTACAAATTTTACAATTAAACCTACTTGTTTGACATATTTGCATGTATGTAGGAGGAAGAGACAGGGGGTGAAGCTCGTCCATCTCAAGTGTTCTTGATGACTCACAAGAAATCAAATTCTGAAGCCTTTGTTGACAAGAAATCAAAAGCAATATGGGTAAGAGTATTGTATTAGAAAATTTCAAACATGTCAACTCTAAATTCAACTAACCAACTCCATAAATATATATTGCTTCAATTTGTGTTGCTTAGTTTAACGGAGGATTTGTGGTCTTGTTTGGTCTGATCTAGAAATGTAATTCCTTTCTATGAGCTCAAGTTTATTTTCAAGATTTTTTTATGTGCTTTGTTAATAAATGTCTGAATTTTGTTAATATATCATTAAGAGTATTTTATTTTCAGGATAAGTTTCAAAGTGAGATGAAAGAGTCTCTAGATGATATGTCAGATGTTGGAGCTATTGACAGCCATGCCTTGGAGAATTTGAGCAATGAGCAAGAGATGTCAATTTGGACAAAAGTTGTTGGTGGTCCCAAAAAAGGAAGAATATATGGTCTTGGATCAGAGGCTACTAATATTTGTGTTGCATCTTCACAAGCTTCAAGCCATGCACCTCCCCCTAGTCAGGACTACATACAACAAATGGAACTTAAAATACAAGAAGAGGTAAAGAAAAGGGAAGCACTTGAAAAGGAATTGCATGAATTGCAAGTGGTTGTACAGCAACTAATAGCTACTCATGGATTGTCTCATCCTTATTTGGAGACTCCACAAAATGTTGATCCATCTATAGGATCCACCTCAGCTGCAAACAAAGATAATTGATCTTTGTTCTTATTCAACTAAATGCTTTATTTTGTACTTGTAAGACACTTTTTTTGATTAGTCTCTACTTTAACTTGTGACTGTTTTGAGAGACTTTCAATATTAATATCAATCTAATATCAAAAGCTTTTTTTATATTTGATTGTTGCTAATATTTTTATTTTAATAGGTAATTTTGTTAATAATGAATGAGAAAATAATATGCACGTATATATATAGGAAAATACTGAATCAGTGACAAATTAGTGACAACCTGTGTCTTCACTGATTAGTGACGAACATTATAATCACTAATTAGTGACGAACTATATGTGTCACTAATCAGTGACAGACTATGTTGGTTACTGATTAGTGATGGATATATCAACTTTAGTGACGTCCAGTTTGGTCACTATAAATACATATTTGTGACGGACATTTTATTTTAGTGATGGATATGCCCGTCACTATTAAGAAATATTAGTGACGGATATGATTAATTTAGTGACCGATTAATCTGTCACTAATTAGTGACGGATGACTATCCGTCACTTAAAAATTAGTGATGCTATATTAGCGACCACCTTAGTAACCATATGTCCGTCACTAATCACTGTATTAGTGACGGATTTTGGCTATTAGTGACGGATTTGGCCGTCACTAATATGGTTTTTTCTAGTAGTGGTATTTCATGAGGCAAGAAATATGATTAGGCCTATAGTTGGAACATAATTAAGGTATTGCCTTTAAATATTATCTTTGTTATATGTTTGTTTATTCTAATTTATTAATATATTTTCATTGGTTTTTTAAAGTGCCCCCAACAAAAGGATAGTAGCCGAGATTATGTGCATTGCCTTATTTTGTGTGTGTGTCATTCAAGTTTAATTATTTTACAATATTAAAAATCTATCAATTGATTTTTTTTATTTATAATGCGGTACTATCCAAATAAATATTGTGAAGTATTTCGGAACGCTAATATCAATGAACTTATCGAGAGCGGTTCCAATGTTCATTACAACTGTTGGCTCAATATGCAACAAGTTCATAGGGGGTAATTTCAATTTAGATTATTGTAGGATTCAAAAATATTGTGTATGAAAATATTGGGGTTTAATTTGTACATATTTTCAATCGATTAGTTTGAATATATGTATTAAAAGTATTCTAAATTGGATTCTAACTGTATGTATTCTGGCTTGTAATGCAGGGGACTATGAAAGATGCAACCCCTTGATTTAAAAAAAAAATGAAGGTAATATTTGACGGTTATGATATATAACCATCAAATATCTCATAGTTGCTCCTTTAAGCCATATTTGAGCACATATACATGACGGTTAGTAACAACCATTCAAATATTATGGCACAATATTTGATGATTCCTTAACCACCAAATATAATTATGCCTTATATATGATAGGAGTTTACTTGATGATTTTTAACTATTAAATATAAATAAAAATAACTTTAAGTATAATTTTTTTGTAGTAGTGTTTGTTTTCCTTTTTGGGGAAATTGCATGCTGGAATGGTGAGACAATGATGTTTTGGTGTTCTTGGCTGCAGAGGAAGAATGGCGTCCTTAAATCAGACTAGTTTAAGAAGGAACATGGAAAGACGACGCGTGTTATAAAGCAGCTGGCTCATGGATGATGCATTAATCAATCATTAAGCATTGCTGGCTGTTGAAATGTCTCAATGCAGAGTACATTCAGTTGATGAGGAAACAGGCTTTAATAAAGTACCCGATCATAATCGGACGAAAGACGAGGGCCAGCCCCACAGAGTCTTACATTGCTGTTGCTAGCATTCTCAAATTAAGCTGGCACATGCTAAACTAACTTGACGGTAGATTAAACAATTGTTAAAGTAGAGATTGTTTTGTACAGGAATATAAGATCGTGGAGGATGCCTTGGGTTTAATTGGGCAGGACAAACTTTCGGTGCTTCGCGAGAGGACCTCCCTTGGGAGAGCGCCACGTTCATGCTTTCCATTAATCACTCATCATTTATTAATTAATCAATCAAACAATAAGGCGAGGATAGGTGGATGGGGTCTCACAAGCGGCAAACACAATCCTGTGTCAGACAGTGTGCAGAACCATAAGTCAGAATTAATCTATCTCCACCGCAGGCTTATATATGTACATGGATGCATGCACCTAAATCATCGACGTGACAGATAAAAATGGAGAGCAGAGCAGCGAGGTTCCTGTATTGGTGCAATAAATCTTGTACAACCGTAAAAGGTCACGGGTGCATGAAATGAAGGATATAGAGATATATGGATGACAATGGAGGAGATGAATGAAGGGCACTTCATGTGAAGGGATGATGCCAAGTTGGAGGCCGGATATGCTAAACTACATGCACAGATGGGCAACTGGATGAAATATTTGACCATATAAGGAGCCGAAAAGAAGCCAACAGCTTGTGTTGATTGGACCTGAAAGCGGCTTTCGCACGTTTTACTTTTTTAATTCGATAGATATTATTGACATTGGAATTGGGGAAGCAACTGCTGCGAGAGGGAGAGAGGATGCACGTTTGACGATATAAGGAGTCGAAGTTGTTGGGATATTATTTTATTTTTTAGAAAAGCAGCGCAATTGCAGGCGTCCAACCAAAACTATATTAAGAAAGATACTTAAAATCGAATCGAATCGATCATGAGACTAAATTATGAGTTAGTGATTCAATTAGTATTAAATTGAGGGTTGAATCGGTGATAAACTGATCATGATTAAAATAATATAATTTAAATAAAAAGATGTTAATTATAAAAATATTTAACTAAATCAAACCACTCAAAAGTCTAACAGTAATAAAATACAACACTTAAATATCTATTATTATAATTACAACTCTTCAATCTCAAAAGTCTATAGAAGAGATAGAGATAGAGCTAGAGAAGAGATGGAGATTGAGTTGGAAAAGAGACAGAGAGTCAGAGACTAAGCTGGAGAAGAGATGGAGATAACAGAGATAAAGATAGAGTTGGAGAAGAGACGGAGATAGAGCTGGAGCTTGGAGAAGAGACAGAGACTAATCTAGAAAAAAGACGCTGATTAGGTTTAAGGCGAGAGAGGAGAGACGCAGATGAAAGGTCAAACTAAATGCTATTTGAAAATCTAAATTGGACTTAGTGTGCTCTACCTCTAATTTCTCATTTTTTGACTTTAGTTTCACTTTTTTTTGTTATCTTATTTCTGAACTTAGCACTCTAAAAAATTAAAAAAAATAAAAAAAATAACCCAATTGACCCAGTCAACCCACCGGATTATACCGGGTTGAAACAGGGTTGACCGGGTTACCTCGATTCATTCCCTCACCAGTTTAGAAGTAAACCCAGACCGGATAAAGGACCGGGTCACCGGTTTCTGGGTTGACCCGGCCGGTCCAATTCGAGTTTCAATACTATGATATTAAGTATTAAGTTTCATATTTTTGTCTTTTCATCAATTTACATTTCTTCTAGAGAAGAATGATAGATAAATTCTTATAAAATAAAAAAATAATAATTTATTTTTATAAAATATGATAACAATAGTGAGGTTCTAATGAATTTTTTTAGATTAAATTTAAAATAAATTTTAGATAGTTCACATGTTTGGTATATGTACTCCCTCTATTTAAAAATATAAAATATTTTTTGAGAAATTAGATATTAAAAAATATAAGATATTTTTAATTTTTTGAGGTGTAATCATTACCTTTTTTTAAAAAGTGCCCTTATTATAATAATTTTATATTTATTGTAGGATATTTAACAGGGATAAATATAAAAAGATAGAGTTAGTTGAAAAGTAGATAATTACTTTTTTGGTGGTAAGATTCAATTAAAAATACTTTATATTTATAAATGGAGAGAGTATTTGCAAGCTTGGTTTTACAAATGACTGTAATGATTATAAAATCAATTTTCTATCATCAATTTTTTTTTCATTTATCAAAGTCCAGCTATTTTTATATAGTTCAATAATTTGATATCAGTATTTACAAGTTTGATTTCATCAATGATTAAAATAATTCAGTAAATCACAACTTTTCATCAACAAAATCCAACTAATTTGTAAGTATTTAAAAGTTTGATTCTACAAAACACTAAAATGATTAGAAAACCATAACCTTTTAAATTTCAAAGAGGTACTAAACTAATTTCACATAGAAATTTAATCTAAAAGAATCATTTAAATCTCATTGTCATTATCACATTTTGCAAAATTAAATTATTGTTTTTTATTTTAAATAAATTTGTCTATCATTTTGTTTCTTTTAACTTCTACTTTTAAATTTTTTAAGGAAAAACATAACTTTTAATTTTTACACTTTGTACATAATTTGTTGTTGGTGTTTTAAGTCCTTACAGTTTTCTCCATCTACACTTTAGATCTCTACACTATCAGAGGATGCTGACATGGTATTAACGATATTAATTATGCTGGTGTAAAAAATAACACTGTTTATTATATTATAACTTGTTAATTAGTGGTTAATGTGTATTTTTTTCTTGAAAAATAAAAGAAAGAAAAGATTATGTGTATTTTTTAATAATTATTATATATAAAAGTAGGATTTAAGGTCACCAAAAAATATCACATGTTTATTTTTAGAATTGTTATAATTCTATGCTCTAAGGTGCCTTTTGTGCGATTCTGTACTTTAAAGTTAGATTTGAAATTAGGTTAGGGATTGTTTTTTGTTTTTTGATGTATATAAAATGTATTATTGAATTTTGGAGTTAGGATAATTTTTTTTTACTTTCTAATTATAAAAAAAATACTCCCTCGATTCTTATTTATAGGATATATTCAAAAAAATTGGTCTAAAATATAATATATTTTATAATAATTAAACTAATTTTTTAATTTTACCCTTTTCTTAATTAACATGAAGGTATTTAATGTAATTGTATAATTATTTAAGGTCAAAGGTAAAATTGAAAGTGAATATCATTTTTTATGATATAAAAAACTAAATTTTATATAAAATGGTTGAAAATATTTTATAATAAGGATCGAAGAGAGTACATATCAACCACTAAACGATACATCACCATATTATTAACGGTGTTATTGTCCATATTGGCATAAACAACATTATTAATGTCACATCAATATTCCTCTAAAAGTGTAGTAATCTAAAGTATAGATAAAAAAAATTATAAGGACTTAGAATAAGAAAAATAAAATATAGAGATTAATAATAAATTAAGTGTAAAATATAGGAACAAAAATTGTGTTATTTTTAATCATATCCTACCAAGTCTGGAGCCAACACAGCGACTTCATGTGGGTACTTCGTTTCTCTAGACAAAATTATACTACCGTTACTCCCCTCCAAAAAACAGAAAACAAAAAACGAACGCGCAAGGAGTGGCCATTGGGCATGTGGGCAACAGTCCGAAGTTTTTAAGACCAAGATGAGTGATGACACGGCATTTCATGGTCCCGGAATCTTAAAATATCAATTAATAACTTCAGTCAAAAGTTAAACCGGGCACATTTTAGTCAAAACATTTTATAAGATCCTCAAATGCCAATTTCCTTATTACGTTTTTTTTATAATGGGTTATGGATTATCCTAAAGATTCGTGAACACTGTAAACTTAATTATAAGTTAATTTTATCTTTAAATATTAAAAATTTTTTATTTCAATACTTTAGACATTATTCACCCATTATGCATATTGAAAATTCAAATGTGGGATTCTCGCAACAGACAAGACAAATTAACGATAAAGAATTTTTAACAGTAAGAGACACTCATAATTGGGTTTAAAATGCCTTAAAAAAAGTTGGGGGTTAAAAAAGACCTTTAACGATTTTATAATTGATGAACAACAGTTTTATACGAGAATATGCGTTCCTCTACAGCTGCGCGAGATCAAGAAGCTTTTACCATCAAGGGGAATCTGGAGACGACAGCATAAGCCTCGTAGGCCCGTGGCAACCGCAAAGATCAAACATGGGTATAAAACATGAAAACGGACTCTTGTTTTCTGAAAGAAGCAGGGGGAAACGGGCTCTTAATTACCTCTGAAGTAAGAAAAAGTGCATCATTGGTGTGCTTTAATGAGGACAATCTTCGCAGAAGGAGTCCCTCTGGTGATGATGGATATAGCGGAAAGCACGCCCGCCTCAAACCCGTCAGTGCGAGTCCTCTGTAATGTTGCTTCATTATCAGTTTCGTTTGGAGCTGCTTTTCAGAGCACGGCATGGGGTGACGATGAGGCGAGGATCCTGAGATGAGAATCTTGTTAGCCGTTTCATAATTAATGGCCCGCTGCTCATCTCATACTTGTGCATCGCTCACTCCTTTTTATCATTATTTCTTGGAAAAACCAACGACCACCACCGATCCATTCCTCATCAACTCATCCGTACCCAAAAAGGCCACGCCGGTACGCCACTGCCTTTCCTCATAACTCCACCCCTCATCCAACCCCACCCTGGTCCTCTCTCTCTTTTCATCATTTCCTTGTCTCTTTTGCCACTGTAATTCCTGCATCTGGTCGTTTTCTTTTTTGGCCATCATGTTGTGTACATGCTGGTTTCATTTAATTTATTTCGTATAAAGTGGAACTTTTATTTTTCACAAAAACACTGTCGTGGTAAGTTATGAAACAGTTAGTAGCCGAACAGGCAAACACTTGCTCTGGCAGAAACAAATTTCAGACGCTCTTGTTGGGCGCAGCTTCACCTGCCTGGCCTTCTAACAGTTCCTGTGTAGATAAACAGTCAAACTTGTCTTCTTTAATTTGTACGATATACGATGAGATTAAGCCCTGATGACATCCTTTACCTGCGGGAAGTCCTCTGTTTCTCATGTGGGCATTTGAAAACGAACGAACGCATGCTGCGCTGCTATGCTGGCCAGCTGTCCAAGCCTCATCTATAGATTGATAAGCAAGGAATAGTCCATGGTTGTGTGTTGGCGTTGGTAAGATATGGTTGACCGGAATTGCGGACAATATGATGAGATACAGAACAATTCATTGGCCTGTGACTATGCGATACCCCGGACAATTTTTGGTGGGTGGGGCGTCCCTCCATCCCCCCTCTCTAATTCTTCATTTCAATTCCCTAATCATGACCATTAACTACTCATTTCTTTATTATTATTATTATTTTATTGTTTCAAATGATTGGCACCCGTCAGCTAATCATTTCATAACTAGTCGCCTCTTCTCAAGCATTAACTCGCCGATTCAACTATAAATAATAAAGATGTCGGAGCACTCGGAGAGAGAAGCTGGAAATGGAGATGGAGTCAGGTGGGGCCACCGCCGAAAGCAAGCCCAGAGTCCAGGCCGGAGTCGAAACGTAAGGGCGCAGAGAAATTAGTGCTAGTGATTTAGCTGCGATTGTTTTAACTGGGGGTACATAACAAAGTAATCAAATAATTCCTCGAATCACTCCAAGTCCAAGGCCGTGGCAAACAAGCAGTAAGTAACATGCCGTATTTACAGTCAATTCGATCTCATGTAATGGCTTTTACGGAAGGGACGAAACGAGAGGCAACTAAAAGCACAATTGAAGTGTTAAATCCTAAATCCAAACAGTCACGAGTGGTTGTTAGAAGTAATGCAGATTGGGTTGGAAAGCAAGCATTGAAAAAGGGAATAAGTGACGGGTGAACCAAACGAAGATTTGATAAAATATTAAAAAGCAAAGTAAAAGGGAGAAATCATGTTGGAATGCCGGATTATGCGGCAGCGACTTTTGTCATCACACCACAAAGACCTCACATGCCTCTCGGCTGCCTCTGCGAATATTTTACCAACCTCCAATCTCCCATCTTCTCCGGCTCTTTTTAACTTACTGCACACCATTATCATCCATTATTTTATTCTTGTAAACATCATCACTTTTTTCTTTTGATTTTAAAAATATCAATGCTTAGCTTGTTCAGTTTTTCTCTCCACATATATGACTGGACGAGGACGAGGGAAAATGACAATGAAAGGTAGTCACACGAGCTGCCCCAGAACGCCCGTCATACAAACGCCCTGCCATTCCATATCTCCTAATAACTTGATTGTCACACACACAGCGGATTATTTTCACTGCCCGCGTGAGCGCATATTTAATGCACGAGATGGTAGCGAGCATTTGAATCAATGGTCGTCATCTTGCTTGATTGGCTGGTATGAGTGTTTGGCAGACCCTGAAGTCCTGAACTTGTTGGATTTCAACGCGATTCAAAAACCTTGAATTGGGAGATATTTTAAACACGCTCTCTATTGTTTGGATGGCGATTCGACGTTGAAGGACATGGAGAGAGTGGCCCAGTCTCCTGGGAAACAGGTTGGAAATGGGCTTTGCTCTAAATCATGGGCCTGCAGTAATGGTCAATGGCGTGATTGAAAGACCCCGTATACTATAGCCCACTATTCTTTGTGACCCTTTCCCTCCCGGGGAGATCATCATAAAACCAGAGTACATGAGTGGAGCCTGGAGTCTGATCTAATTACGTGGATGGCTCCATTTGCTGGAGTCGGCGGGGCGTGTACGGCGGAGAAATTGTAGATTGATTATCACATCATCTGTGGTCTGTTCAATAAAACACAACCTTTAAATAACATTAAATATAAGTTAATTTGGACATGAATAATAGTAAAAAAAATGTAAGAAATTAAATATACATTTTATTATAAGAAAAATCAATAAAATAATACTCGCTCCGTTAAAAAATGTAGCATTTTTTTGAAAAGTTAAATGTTAAAAAATGTAAGTATTTTAATCTTTTAAAGTGTAATCATTGCTTTTTTTTTTAAAAGTGTCCCTTTTGATAATGACTTTATATTTATTATAGAGTGTCTAATAAGAGTAAATATGAAAAGATAAGATTAGTTTGAAAGTATATAACAATTTTATTGGAGGGGTGAGATTTAATTGTAAAATATTTTATATTTTTTAATAGAAAAAGTATAATATTATATTTTATTTAAATAAATGATTTAAAATATTTTAATTAGATAGACGATGAATAACATGCACAACTAATTTATTTAAGAATTTCTTACGATTGGCTTCCATTGTTTAGCACTGCAAATCTGAGCGTGAGGACCCAACTTCCCCCTCTGGTGTTTCCCCCACACGCGATGGTAAGCTACGGCATTTTCACACCCACGGGAAAAACAATAATATTAAAATATTTTTGAAAATTAAATTACACTAATCTTTCTAACATCTCTACCTTATCAAAAGACGCAATTGTATATTAAAGAGATAAAAATTAAGTCACGCTGAGCCCGATGAAACGTGCAGCGAAAAAATTTCTGGGAATAGGGAACTCTGGAAACTTATATTGATTTAGCGTTATCTTGTATTATTGAAATTTCTAGTTTCATTAGAATAATCATTTTAGATTTGATTGGAATGAGGATCTCTTGTTGTAGTATCGCGAAAGCAAAAGTATCGCTCACTCTGTGACACGATTCTAGTGTAAAATCACAACTATCGGTCGCAAGTTTTATCATAGATCGAACATGCTTCTCATAGTGTTTTCCCAACATGCGATACTACTGTCCTCTGTAATTTGTATAAATTGATAAGTGCTATTTACCCATTGGAACACCGGTGTGAAATGTCGAGCAAGCGATTAAAAAAAAAAATTCAACGAAACACGTGGTGTGCATTGAGCAGGACAAAATGTTGCATTTATGTCCATCTCATATGAAATCTGTTGGATGGAAGGCCTCACGAACAGGCTTGAGCGTCGGCCCATGGATTTACGCGTACAAAGAAAAAGTGTTTACACTTATGGGTAATGCATGAAACTAAATAACATAGTAACGTAGTAGTACGGAGGAGAGATAAGATTTTTGCTTTGTTTTGGTTGTGTTGGATGGGTTGGGTGGAAGACAAAATGAAGATAGGCATGATGAGAAAGGTCAGGAGGCAGTGTCCCCAAACACGCCTACATCACGCCCTCCCTCTTTTTCTCGCCCCTTGCCTTCCTCTGCTCTCTGGACCACCCCTGTCCCTTTTCATTATTCTGTTGCCTCTTCTCTCTCCCTCCAACCCAAAAAGAAGAAGGAAAAAATGGCAGACCTCTATAATAATTTCAATCATTTGCATGTATTGCAAAGCTCCTACAGACTTGTTTTATGTTTCATTAAAAAAAATCTTTTCTTATCTCCAACCCCCCTTGCGTCACCTCAGGGCAGCATCTTGACACTGTTTAGTACAAAAGACAAAATTTTATGAGATTGAGAATGAGAATGTAAGTGGGAGTGACAGTGGGAGTAGAAATAAATTTTAAAAATTATGTTTGGTAGGGGTGAGAATACTTAAATAATTTTTATTTAATATATAATTATAATTAAAAAGACTATAATACCCTTGTTGGGGGGAAAAAAAACTAATCAGCCTCTTCAGGAAAAAGAAAACTCTCCCTCCTCCCTTAGGCTTTGTATCTGCAATGGAGCCTCTTCTTGGGGTCCCTTAGCTAGTTTTAGATATGGAGCCTCTTTTTGGAAAACAACTCTATTTCATCCCCTATCTGGTTTTAGATTTGCAATGGAGTAGACAAAATGAAGGCATCGAAGGAATTTGCTGACTCCTTGCAGCAAGAAAACAAAGTGGTCTAATTCTATTTGGGAAGGCATCAATGGAGAAGATAGATCGGAGAACACCGTTGCTCGCCACTGAACGTCGTCCTGTTGTGAGTTTCAGTATCTAGATCAGATAACATAGTTGCTCGCGCTAAACATGATCTTGTCGTGCATCCGAGCATCCAGATCAAAGAATGCCGTTGCTTGCCACCTCCGATGAGCATCCACCAACCGTGCACCAGATCGGAGGGGGAGGAGGAGGCGACCAAAGAGGGAGGAAAATAAAGGCATGTTTTCGGTGAAGACTTGATGAGAAGGAAGGGCATTTTGGTCTGGAGAATTTTAATTTAAGGATAAAATTTTCAATACTACCTCCCCTGTAAGTTTCTCTAATCTCACTTATATGGGTCTCACTAATTTCAAGTAACAACCAATCCACCGAACCAAACATCATATTAGTAAGTTAATCAATTCCTATTTCATACCCAACTTTTCAATGTCACGTACCAGGCGATGTTCTAGTATCCTTGTTTTTATAAACCAAATGGGCATCTTAATTAACCTCAATTGTATCCCTCGCGTTCCTATTTTTCTCTGGTAGGGCTTATCAGCAAGGTCATTCTTTAATGCTCCTCCATGACGGGTGGCCACCATCTTTGATTCAATCCAACTTGATCCTTCTAAATTAAATAATCGCGGCTGCAGACGTACAAAATAAACAAAGTAATTGAAGAAAGCACTGCCTGCATCCCGAAATACAAATACTTCTACGAAGCAAGAAAACGAAAGCGACGGTGTTAAACTGCAAGTAAAGCTTGGCCGCTACTAGAAGGCAAGGCGGGCGGGTGGTTAACACTGATGGGAATTGGCATGGATGAAAAGCAAAGGCCATTTAATAGTCATGATTAGGAAGGAGGCGCGTGACATCGTCCACGTCAATGCCTTGGTTCTTAATTCGAAAGCTAAATCTCAGCATCACATCAAAATAATGCTCCATGATCATGATAACACGAAAAGCTAAATCTTGACCAAAATCCATATTCTTCTCCAGCTCAATTCCCACTCGCAGGCTCACTCTGTAACCGGCAAATTTTCAACATTCAGTCGGCCCTGGTATTTTGCCAAATCAGTTTCGGTATTCGTGGTGTAAATGGGCATTGAAAGCTTATCATTTTTGAACTGTTTAGATTTAATTTTTAAAATATAAATTAATATTTTTAAAATAAAAATTATTTTTTAAAAAACTAACAATTAAGAGATTATTTTTATTTTAAATTTTGTATTTATTAAAATAATTTTTTTAAAAAATAAAAGTAAAAAATTGTAAATTTAAAGCAATTAAAATTTGATCTGAATAGTTAAAAAAATGATGAATTCTCAGTATTTATTTGTAAGAAGAGCAGTGAAACTAGTTTTGGGGTGTTGCAGAGCTTAGATTACCCAAAGACTGGCTCCTTCTCTGTAAAGGACAAATTTGCAGCCCTACCGTTTGATCACGCAAAGTCAAAGGGATTGGGCGTCTCCACAGGCCATGGTCTTGTCTCTGCCCAAGCAAAACCAAATTGAAATTAAAAATTAAAGCGAATTGAATTAAACTTTGTCTGTTTGATTTAATTTTTTAAATTGATTTGGTTTTTAAAAAAATTAGTTGATTGGTTTGATTTAATTTAAAATTTTTTGAATTAAATCAATCAAACTAATTGAATTATGCATTTTTTATATATTAAAAAATGTGAATAAATTCTCATTTAAGTGAGTAAAAAATATCTTTCTACCATTTACAGTTGTAATATTTTTTTTATTTAATGTAATCTAATTTTTAATATCTATAATTTAGTCTTTAATGTAATAGTATTAGATTTATTAATTTTTTTATGAATTATGATATAAGATTATCATTTTTTGTTAGGCCTTCAATATAAAAAAAATTAGATAAAGAATATGTGAATAATTATATTCTATAAACCTAAATTAAAATTTATAAATTAAATATATCAATCAAATTAAATCATTATAATTTAATTTAATTTTAACTTAATTTAATCATATATTTTGATCCGATTCTATCTAATTTTTTTAGTATGATTCAATCAATTAATTTAAAAAAATTTAAATCAAACCGATCAAATGTTGACCCCTATTTCCGCCTACACACTCTGCTCGATGACTCCCGCACTTGATGAGTTGATGTGTGAAATAAAAATGGAGAAGGGTGGGATCCATTTGCAAGAGGCTTTGCTTGACCGTTGGATGAGTCTCCCGTCTCCCACTCCTTGGCGAGTACCATCAGACCAGGGTTCTCCTTTTTTTTCTCTCCCTTTTCCTCCACTTCTCCCATCTCCACCATTCAAATTTTTTTATTAAACAATTTTTTTAAATAAAAAAATTAATGAATGATGGAGATGGGGGAAGTGGAGGGAAATGAAAAAAAAGGAAGTGGAGAGACCCCACTTCCGAGTCCCATCCCTTCTCTTTTTGTGTATCACCCATGCGCCAATTAGCAGGGCCCATCCTTGATCCTATCACTCCTCTTGTCCTTTTCCCATAAATTCTCCTTTCCTTCTCCTCCTGCTCATCTCTCTCTCTCTCTCCCCCCCCCTTTTTTAAAAAAAATGAAACACTACCAGAGGATTGCGCGGAGCCCAGGCATCTCCATCGATTATTTTAATAAACTAAAAACTGTTCGAAGTCAAAGTAACAATTATTTTTTACTACCAAAATATAATTCAACATTATTTATAAATATAGGTCACTTTTTAAAAATAATCTATGTTAACTTTTTGGCAAATGTATATTCAAAATATATTTGATTATTTTCTAGAGTACAAAAGTTATCCAGATATTTTTTATTTTGTCCAACCAAAAGGTGTTACCAAACTTTAATTCACGAATCCCGAGAGCCTGCTCCCAAGATGAGTATGAGAAGTTGAGCGCCCTGCTGTGCTAGTTGTCCCCTGACTCTAATCAACCTGATAGTTTTTCTTTTTTTTTTTAATATCAACTGGTACCAAATCAGCTTGATTCTTGAAACCGGCAAATAAATACTCATGTTGGGCAAAAAAAAAAAAGGAAAATAAATACTCCTGACTATGGTTTATTACTTAATTTATTAAAGAAAATATGACCATGACATGCCTCTTCGGGGGTCACATTTTTCACGGAAGTGGGGTCTCTCCACTTCCTTTTTTTCCATTTCACTCCACTTCCCCATCCTCACCATTCATTAATTTTATCATTTAAAAAAATTATTTAATAAAAAAATTTGAATGGTGGGGATGGGGTAAGTGGAGGAAAAGGAAGGGAAAAAGTGAAGAGACCCCTGGTCCCTTTTTTCACTCCTTTTATTGTCGGCTGTAGCCATTGAGTTTATATATATATATATATATTTCTTTTTTAAAAGGAGTATCAGGATAATCTTGCTTGCCGTGCTTTGATTGTAAATTTATTTTTACTAGCCTCGTATACGGTCGTCACACTTTTTTTGTTTTAACAATCGCTAACAAAGTTATCTGTGTGTCTCTAAAAGTCTAAAACAGCCTGAATAATCAATGTACAGTGCTATAGGCTTAAAAGATAAATAAAAATTATCAGGTTAGTATATATTTAATTTTAGTACTCCTTTCTGCTAAGGTGATTGAATATTGATGAATACGTTTATTATTAACTGGAGCATAGGAAATCATTTTAAATAGTGTCAGCATTGCATTAGTCATGTAATTACAGAAAAGTGGTGGCCTTCCCCGCTGTGACCCGGCCTTTTCATTTTTTTAACAAATGCTCTTACCACTTGATGTTTTATGGCATTCGTTCACACAAACCAAACATGGCGTGACGGGAGGAATATTTCTATTATATATGCTACGTAGAATATAGATGACTCCAGATAAATTCGCAGATGACTGGCTTGCACCGCCACCTTTTAGCTTATTTGGTCTGTTTCGGGTTATGGTCGTCATCGTTGTCATTCTGAGAAGGACCCTCATATATGTTAGGGGATTTATGTTGCTTGGTCATCATTGTTACCATCAGAGTTGTCCCAAAGTCTTCAATAAGCTCAAATGATTCCTCGCGCTATCTAGGAAGTAGTGAAAACCATTCAAAAAAATTTTAAAGGGCCAAGGAAAGTCAAACAGTCTCAAAAGAAATAGTTGAGATTTGTAGTGTTTCACTCATACTTTTTGAATTCTTTTTACTTACTAATATCCTGAGTATCTTAGAAATTCAGCAAGCCCCTCCAGATTATAAACAAATTAATGATTGTCTCCTTCAACTTTGTTGTAAAAATCATGATCAGTTCTGTCATTTATTTTCTTTATACAAGTATAAAGAGTTTTTCATCATACTGCCATTCAAAAAGAATAAAAATACTAATCTCACAAAAGCATCTCAGCTCGGAATGAATTCAGAGGATCTTGCATGGCACCACATTTGATGCACAATTTATTATAGCTCGCCTTTCCTCAAATAACGTAAGGACTGAGGAGGTCAATTCAGAGCAGCGGACGTGGTGATAAGTTTATATTGCCGTGAGGGATTGGCATTGATCAAAGTACGATGCAAGATAATCAACACTTTCCTTGGTGCACAAGTCACCCCACTAAGTGAACAAGATAAAGCAGGCCAGTAAGTATGAGATCCTTTTCATAATTGCCATAAAAAAAAAAAAAAAAGCCACTTTCTCGTCTCGTGCATTTTCTATTCCCTACCTTGATCCCGGCCTCTAACCAACCTGTCTTTCTTTTCTTCATTAATGATTTTTGGGCTCACGGTGCTCTTTAAATAAGAAACGCGAGCAGGGCAAGAAATGTGAAAAGCGGAAAACGGCGCCATGATATGCAGGCTCCGTATCGACACGTGTCAGCCTACTTTTAGGGGCTTCAACCTGTTGGTTTTTGTCGTGAACCACACGCGTGAGGAACGGTCAAACATCACCGAGCTCTGTACCTGGGAAAGCTTTTTTCGTTTACCCTTTTTCCATTCCTCTTGTACAAAATATAATGGAGAATTTTATTTAAAGATCTAAAAAAAAAAGACATATTTTTTGATGGGTTGAAAGGATTTTAAAATCTCAATTCAGTTCTCAAGAATTAAATTAAAAATAATTTAAATATAAAAAAATTAAAAATATTCTCAATTTAAATAAAAAAAACATTAGCCACCATTATTAGAGTGCCACCGTTGATGATCAAAGTCTTGCCAACGGCAACCACTGGACTTTTGTCGTCGGCTCCAGCCACCAGCTGGATCACCACCGTTGATGGCTAGATAATTATGAAAAATTAAATTTTTTAAAGGTGGTTAAGGTGGATGTAGCCATTGATCCCTTAGTTCATCAATAGATTTTAAACTATCAAGCCATTTAACCCATTCAATCATATAATGTATAAAATTATATATATAATAAACTTTATTTTTAAACCACTTAATGATTACGTTACTTGTTAATCTCGTAACTTTACCTGTTAATATCTTAACGAGACTTGTTAATTACTTAACTTTCCTTGTTAATCCCATGACTCTCGCAACAAAACTAAATTACTTGTTAATCGTATAACTATACTTGTTAATATCTTAATAAGACTTATCAATTATTTAACCTTTCTTGCTAAGTCGGTGACTCCAACAACAAAACTATATTACTTGTTAATTACGTATCTGTATTTGTTAATATTTTAACAAGACTTGTTAATTACTTGAATGTACTTGTCAAATCTATGACTCTTTCAATTGAATCACATTACTTATTAATCATATAACTTTATTTGTTAATTATGCAACAATGCTTGTTAATTGCGTAGCTTGACTTGTTAATTGCACAACAAGACTTGTTTAATTATTGTTTCAAAAAAACAACTAAATTACTTGTTAATTTCTCAACAATATTTGTCAATTATATATTGTCACTCGTTAAGTAAATATGTAACTTCCATAAAAAATTTAGTTTGTCAGCCAACGAAAGCGACGATAGTCGGATCTTCCTTATCATCATTCATCAAAATAGATATTCAATTATATAAGCATGTATATATAGAAAGAGAGAAAGAGAGCAGCACCCTAAAAAAAATATAATATTAATAATTAAATTTAAAGAAATGACATGCTACATTAGGCTCTCAACAAGTATATTTTTTGTCACGAGACTTAGGAGGTTTGAAAATAAAATTTATTATACAAATAATTTTAAGGGAGTCACGAAATTAACAAGTAAAGTTACGTAATTAACAAGTCAAGCTGCATAATTAACAAGTATTGTTGCGTGATTAACAAGTAATGTAGTTCAGTTGAAAGAGTCAGGGATTTGACAAGTAAATTTAAATAATTAACAAGTTCTGTTAAAATATTAATAGATACAGTTGTGCGATTAACAAGTAATGTGTTTTGTTGTGAGAGTCACGGACTTAACAAAAAAAATTAAGTAATTAACAAGCCTTATTAAAGTATTAACAAGTATAGTTACATGACTAACAAGTAAGTTAATTTTGTTGTGAGAGTCATGAGACTAATAAAGAAAGTTAAGTAATTAACAAATCTCATTAAGATATTAACAAGTAAACTTACGCAATTAACAAGTGACGTAATAATCAAATGATTTGGAAACAAAGTTTATTTTATGTATGTATGTGTGTATATATGTATAATTTTATACATTATGTAATTGAATGAGTTGGGCGATTTAGTAGTCCAAAATCTTTTGGTTAGCCAACAGGTCAAGGATTCTACACCCACCTTGACCGCCTTTGGAGAATTTAATAATGTCAACAGTGGTCCAGCGCGGTCAAAGCTCCAGCCATGGAGGTCCAATGATTGCTGTTGACGGCAAGGTTCTAGTCACTAGGAGTGGTGCTTTGGCAACGGCGTGAGTGGTCTTTTTTTTTTTTTTATATTTGAATTGACTATATCTTCATCTTTTATATATTCAACTTATTTTCAATTCAATCCTTATGAGTTAAATTAGGGTTTTAGCATCTTTTGAAACTCACCAAAATATATGTTTCTTTCTATATCCATAAATGAAATTATTTCAAATATAAACAATTTTTTTAAAATTATATATCAATGGACTTTTTATTACGATAAAAATTATTCTGTTTTTTTGCTTCTTCTCACTTCTAGTCTCAATTACTAATATATTATATGATGACTGAGAATTATATTTACACAAATATTTATATTAGGAAATATAAAAGATAAAATGAAAATCTTTGTTACATATGTTACATTACTTATATTTTAAATTAAAATTAATTAAGAGTAAATGTTTATATTTTGGATAAAAAAAGCACTTTTTTTTTTTCGAAACCAAACTTTCATTGAAGCGGTGCGGCCACACCATTTTCCCATGGGGTAACTTACGAAATATGGTTCTTCCTGATATAGAAAGCGGGAAGGGGAGAGGTGGCAACTCTCAAAAACTATATTTAATAATATTTAAAATTGAATACAGATAAAAAAATTATCTTTATTCATAGAGTTTTTAAAAATAATAAAATATTAATAATTTTAATTTTAATTTTAAATCTAAATTTAATATTAAAAATATTGATATCTAAGATAATGATAAAATAAAAATAATAAATCTTAATTATAATGGATGAATATACTTATTTGAACATTCTTAATAGATAATTTTAATATCTTGAATAATTTTTAATTAATTATTATCTTATATTTCAGATGATGCTTTCAAAACTTTTGTTTCTGCCATTCTGGAGGAACAAATTAAAACACTACTCCTATAAACACAATGTCTGTCACACGCTAGCAGAAATTGTTTCCGTACTTTCTAGCTAAAATACATATATTTGCCTCGCATTACACCATAAAACTTGCTGTAGCTTTCTGCCATGAATGTTAAAAAATTAACCAAGACGAGAAAAAAAAAGAAAACATATGTTACTGGTGAAAATGAAAAAAAGAATTTCAATTGAAGAGCGGGTGAAAATACGGGAAGTCGAGAAGGATCAGAGAATGGATCGACAACCTGAGAGACGAACTGATGAACCATGGGGTGCCAATGCAAATCCTCGTAATCCACGTAACGTTCCAAAGTAAAAGATTAAGACTGGAGTTTTTTCCCCCCCAAATACGTATCCTCCTTTTGCAAATAAAAAAGCAAAATAATATATATATATATATATATATATTTAATCATGCCTGTAGAATTTCTGCACTCTCTCTCTCTACTGAACTGTTTTCGTGTCCATACAGTCTAGCTTTGCTTTTCCCTTTTTCATTTTTTATCCAAGATTTATTGTTTGGGTCTGATTCTTTGCTCACAGTTTAAAGCTGCAGAGGAATCGGAGTGTACTAAAGAGTGTAGGGTGAGATAGGAGCATGCACGCTATTTGCTGTTGGAAACGAAGAGAAGAGAGAGAACAGGGGCAAGAGGGCTTTGGTAATGGTGCTTTTGCTTCAGAGAGAAGAAGGAAAGGATGGGATGAGAGTTTTCATCGAAAGGTCAGTTTCTTTTCAAGATAGAAACAAGTACTCTACTCTATAATACGCCCCATCCGTGCTTCGGTCCGCGTGCGTTGATGCAAAACCATGGGTTTTGGTATTGCCGAGCCCCACTCTAAGATTTTCAGACCTCCTTTTGCAGGTTTTGTTCCTTCATTTTGTGCTCTGCTTTTTTGGCTTTTGCTTGCATTCTTTTGTTTTCTCCAACAATGTGATTCTTTCTCAAGAAACGTGGGATCACTTGATGTGCTATTTTCCAACCGGGATCAATGAAATCTTGTTTGGTGGACTATGCAGGTTTTGAATCCAAGACGTAGAAACATGGACTCTTCTGGTTTACGTTGAAGTGGAGAGCGATGGCTTTCGTCGAAGATAAGATTAAAACCGGGGGGTTAATTGTGGGGGGTCAATCTCTTGCTGCTGAGATGAAGATGTTGAAGGAAATGCATGATCAATCTGGTTTGTTGCATTGCCACCATTTTCTTTTTCAATTCCGCGTTTATATTTTATAGCTCCAAATTGCTTTGAACCTACCGAGCATGATTTTCAAGTTAAAAATCTTATAATATATTATAGTTGCATTTATAATATAGCTCTAATAGGCGTGGTGAAGACTTTCGCACCTTCTGGCCTTTTTTCAAGGCTAAATTTTCAATGCTGGCATTTTGCATTTCATTCTGCTGATTTCAGGGGTCCGAAAGAGTATAAATTCCGAGTTATGGCATGCTTGCGCTGGTCCACTCGTTAGCTTGCCCCAGGTGGGGAGTCTGGTGTTTTACTTCCCTCAGGGACACAGTGAACAGGTAAATCTAGTACTCATACCGGTTCTTAATCTTCTCCGCAGGTTTGATATCCATTTGAGTATTGCGTTTTAACATTGGAACATTGCAGTTTCCAGTTACTTTTTTTTTTCATACGGAAAGAAAAATGTTGATAAGTGAGGCTGTTTCCAAAGGTGCAGTGAAGTTACTAGTTTAATATGCTCCTTCTGTGCATTCAACTTGGGTAGTCTTGCAAAATGCTTGGGTTCTGTCTATCAACCGACCATCGGCGCTGAAAGATAACTCGTTCATTTCTGGATTAGTAATGAACATTCAAGTGAAGAGAAGGGTAGTTCGGTTCAAATGTTATTAGATCTAAAATCTAAAATTGTTTAACCTTTTGGAACTCATCCAAAAGAACGGATGAATGGGAATTTACTGTTTACTGAGCAATATTTTCGTTTACCTTTGTCTGATGCAACTTCATATCACCGAACACTCTTTGGATTCTGGAAACCGTATACGGTGCGTTTTGCATGGAACTACCATTAAATTATCCCTAACTTCACTGTGTGTATATATATATATACACTTTGAAAAAGGGGTGAGACATCTGGACATATACCTTGTTTTAAATTTGAGAGTTTCCCAGTCTTTCATTTTAATTTTAGTAGCATGTAAGTTTTGCATGCCCAGCTTCGTTTCTGAGGTTGATACGTACAGCAGAAGCGACAAGCTAACTTGAAAATTGACTTTTGCGGTGATTGTCGGAAAGCTTCTGGCCAGAGTTTTCTCTAATTTGTCAATTAGCATTGATCTATTAAAAGCATGGTGACCTTAATTTTTTGTTAATTTAGCTTATATCTGAACAGGTGGCAGCGTCCACTAGAAGAACAGCAACCTCACAGATTCCAAACTATCCGAATCTTCAATCTCAGTTGCTTTGCCAAGTTCAAAATGTTACACTTCATGTGAGCGTCCGGGCTAATTGAGTACATCTTGAATTTGTCTTCAAGTTCGCAGTTCAGATTATGCGTAATCCTTATTAAAACTTTCATCGTTTTGCTGTATTCTAATATAGGCAGATAAAGACACGGACGAAATCTACGCTCAAATGAGTCTCCAACCATTGAATTCTGTAAGCTTGCGTACCCACGAAGTCCCAGATTTCCAACTTGTTACTGTTAGGGACGGAAGGGTTTTGATATTTGGACGTTCTTCTTAGTTTGAAACTCATCATTTGTCAGGAAAAAGATGTCTTTCCTATATCTGATTTTGGGATGAAGCCTAGCAAACATCCAAGTGAATTTTTCTGCAAAACTTTGACCGCTAGTGATACAAGCACGCACGGTGGTTTTTCTGTACCTCGCAGGGCTGCAGAAAAGCTCTTTCCCCCATTGGTACGCTTATAACAAGTTCTTCGTCGGAAGTTATCTTTGCCTGTCTATGTTCAGGATAATAAAATCTACCTTTCAACTGATGTATTTATTTTTCAGGATTACACCATTCAACCCCCGACACAAGAACTCGTTGTCCGAGACTTGCATGATAATACCTGGACATTCCGACATATATACCGAGGTGAGAATGCCTTTGATCTTCAAGTTCCCGTTGCTTAAGTTGGAGATTTGGACGAGTTATGTAGTTTCGCATTCTTCATGCAGGTCAGCCGAAGAGACATCTCCTAACAACAGGATGGAGTTTATTTGTTGGCTCAAAGAGGCTTAAAGCAGGCGACGCTGTTCTTTTTATCAGGTAAGTAGTGGTCGCAATCTATATGTAGCTAAAAAAATAAACTGAGCACGATTTTCATTTCACCAAGGAAAAAGTCAGAGTAGTTACTCTGCGTGCGTTGCTGGCTAAATGTTCTATGGATTGTTTGAGTGTAGCGTTTCATTGTGAGTTTCTTATCATTAAAAGTAAATGCAGCATCTTAATAAATGACTAATATCATATCCAGCCAGGCAGAATGATCTTTGTGCAAATGTAAGAATGCAAAATTCATGTAAAGAGGAGTCTCTATTCTCCATGAAGCAGTCTTTGTGCACACAATTTTCTACTAAACTTAAAATGTTCTAAGGTCACGAAAGTAAATTATACTTTTGTGTGGTTAACAGGGACGAAAAATCACAACTGCTAGTTGGTGTTAGGCGTGCAAATCGTCAACAATCAACATTGCCGTCATCTGTCCTTTCCGCTGATAGCATGCATATTGGTGTGCTAGCTGCTGCAGCTCATGCTGCTGCTAATCAGAGCCCATTTACTGTTTTCTACAACCCAAGGTATATTTAAGTTGTTGTATGACCTGTGTATTAGTCTAGCGTTTATATTTAGTTCAAGTACGTCGTCTTGGATGATTTCATTTAAGTGTAGTGTATCCTTATTTGTAGGGCATGCCCGTCAGAATTTGTTATTCCGCTGGCTAAATACAGAAAAGCTGTATATGGTACCCAGCTCTCAGTTGGCATGAGATTCGGTATGATGTTTGAGACAGAGGAATCGGGTAAGCGCAGGTAATTTGTTGATCGACTGAAGAATATCATGGCATGTAGAATATTCTCTGCTTTTGTTCAATAATATTAACCAACGCACTAAAGTATACTTGCTTATTGCCATCTACTTTTGATATGGTAGATGTTAAGAATGCAGAAAGATGTTAAGACTTCTCATTCTTTCTATAGATATATGGGCACTATAGTTGGCATCAGTGACTTGGATCCTTTGAGGTGGCCTGGTTCTAAGTGGAGAAATATTCAGGTGAATTTGGCAGCTTGCTACTCCTTGAAAAGCATTTCCATCTGCATTTATTTTATGTTTTAAAATTATAATTCTGAAGAACAGTTGTCCTGCTTTACTTAGTCGGTCATAAATCATTAATTTTCAACTAAACAGGTGGAGTGGGATGAGCCTGGGTGTAGCGATAAGCAGAATAGAGTTAGTGCTTGGGAAATTGAGACTCCTGAAAGTCTTTTTATCTTTCCTTCTTTGACTTCGAGTCTGAAACGACCATTTCAATCTGGATCTTTTGGTAAGCTTGTTTAACTCTCTCTTTCATCGACATGTAAGGCTTCTAATTAATGACAAAATATGCTGTTTGTTACAGAAAATGAGTGGGGGACTTTGTTGAGAAGGCCTTTTATACAAGTTCCTGAAAATGCAAACTTGGAGCTCCCAAACTCTTTGCAAAATCTATACATGGAACACCTGATGAAAGTTCTTTTCAAACCTCAACTGGTGAACAATCCTGGAGCCTTTTCATCAGTCATGCAGCAAGAATCTGCTGCCAAGAGTGATCTCTCTCAAGATTTGAAGAATACGCTGGCGACAGATAGTCAAAAAGCTCGTCTTGTATGCTCAGGGAGCGCACCGCCAAAAAGTCTGGATCCTTCTCTATCTCTCCCTGACCAATCTAATGCCCTCAACTTGCATTCCCTGTTGAGAAGTGATCAACCTGGGAAATTGCATCCTCTGCCTAAAATTGAGAATGCTCAATCTTCTGGTGCAGTTTCTGCAAAGACTAAATTAGAATCTGTGGACTTAACTAATCATATTATTGACTGTCCTTCAATAGAAGGATGCAATATGGAAAAAGTGGCGGCAAACCCTATGAACCCACCGGGCCATGCGAGTCAAATGGCATTGCTTAATCAAAACCAGGGTCCATGGCCCGTACAGCCACAGTTAGAATCAACAATATCTCCTTCGCAACTTGTTGATATTCCTCAATCTGATTATGCTCTTTTAAATGGCCTGCTTCCTCAGGCAGATGTTGATGAATGGATGTTGTATTCCTCCTGCCAATCTTTTCCTGGAGTAAGCAGATCAACTGGGCCTTTGCAAGAACAGTCTGCCCTTCTTCCCCAAGCAGTTAATACCCCTTTACCCTCCATGAGCCAAGAAATGTGGGATCATTATCTCAAGAATTTGAAGTCGTTTTCTCAAGCTGACCAATTAACACCCGTCCCTCAGCAAGGGTTGCCGAACTTTAATAGTATATCTAATTCAAACAATCCGAGGGACCTATCAGCTGAGAGCAATAATCAAAGCGGGGTGTGTAGTAGTGTCAATGTTGATGCTAGTAACGGTGCAAGTACTATGGTTGATCCTTCTACTTCGAGTACCATTTTGGATGAGTTTTGCGTGTTGAAGGATGGGGAGTTCCAGAACCCATCGGATTGCATGGTGGCCAACATAAGTTCAAGCCAGGACGTCCAGTCGCAGATAACCTCCGCAAGTCTGGCAGAGTCGCATGCTTTTCCTCTGCAAGACATACCTGACAACTCAGGCGGTGGTGTATCCTCAAGCCACGTTGATTTTGATGAAAGCAGCTTTTTGCAAAATAACTCCTGGCCGCAAGTTGCTGCACCCATGCGAACCTACACCAAGGTTTGTGGTGAAGAACTACTAATTTGGATTTATTCCACAAGATCTTGTGGTATGATGGTTTGTGTTCTTGGCCGACAGGTTCAAAAGGCTGGGTCCGTGGGAAGATCATTAGATGTTACCACTTTTAAGAACTACGAGGAACTGATCTCCGCAATTGAACGGATGTTTGGACTTGAGGGTTTGCTGAACGACACCAAGGGTTCAGGATGGAAATTGGTTTATGTAGATTATGAGAACGATGTTCTGCTTGTTGGGGATGATCCCTGGGAGTAAGTTACTTAAGCTCTTAACAATGCAGTGTGTGATCTTGGCCTTTTATGTTGAAGTTTCAATATTTGATTAGTTTCCCTGTCCTTCATTGCTTCTGCGAAGCAGTTAAAGTTCTAAATTTTGGTGATTAAATGTGTGGCACAGGGAATTCGTGGGATGTGTCCGCTGCATCAGGATTTTATCTCCCGTGGAAGTAAAACAGATGAGCGAGGAGGGAATGATGCTTTTGAACAGTGCTGCTGTGCAACATTTCAATGGACCCGTGTCAGGTGGCTGTCCTTAGGACCACTATGCCAAATTTTGAAAATTTGCATCTGACTGACTTTGTCGTTCCTAGTCTCTCAGGTAGAGCCATTTCTTCTGGGTGTATTCTTGTATTAGCTTCTCATTTATGAAGGTGACAATGTCTTCAAGGTTATTCATATGGTTTGTGTCGATTGTTGTATGAAGAAATATATATATACTTTTTTGAATCAAAAGCTCAAATTCATTCGCGACAATGAAAAAAGAGCAGTATGGTCTATTATGGAAAGGATTAGACAAGATTGGATTTTGGTATAACCTGAAGTTTGATCTCTTATGGAAAGAATTGGGTTCGATTTAACTTAGTTGTAACTCAAAGATTAATAACATTGGACTTGGTTCAAAGAACTAGGTGAACGGTCTTGATAGTTCAATAATCACTTGGCTCTTTTTTCCTTTTATGAGATGCAACAATATGTTTCATTTAAATTTGATTAAGATAATAAAAATATTTATAATTGTAAAAAATTCATAACAATCTTCAACAACAACAATGATAGTAAATATTCTAGTTACAATTTAAATAATTTAATTTCATAACTTCAACAACATTGTTCAACAAATTTTAACATGTTTAATCTACATCACAATAACAATTTAGATACAAACTAAATTAAATTATATTAAATAAAATGGTGAAATGTAAATGAAAGAAATACTACGTTCAAATTTCAAACTATTTAAATATATTAAAATTAATTAAAATTATAGTAAACTAATTTTATATGATTGGATCAAGTGGTTTGAAAGTTTAGTCTCCTGTCTTGTCCAACCTAAGAAATTTGTGTGGTCTTCTTGGTCTCTTTAGTTATTTGGACCAATTTTTTTTTTTATTGAATTAGACTATTGAATTTGTTTAGGTTGAATAAGACAATTGGACTTTTGCAAAGCCTTACAGAGTCAATCATCATTCATACACACACATTTGGAGTGATACATGGCTGAATGGAAAAGGTGTTAAGAATCTAAGATTTCAAATAAATAACTATTCATTAGGGATTCAGTAAAATGGGTAATTATATAAATAGAAGAGCAGTAATTACAGGCCACCACAGGTTTAAGGCATGGTCAGTAGGAAGACCTATTGTCCACAAAAACTCCATTTTATATTTTTTTTAATTTAACAAGTTTGATACCAGGGATTTATAAAAACTTGTATAATGTGTAGTTCAGCATAGAGATGATTTTAGAGGAAGGTTTTCCCTCCATTTTGATGCGTCTATTTTATATATCTATATAATCCCCGCGTTTCCGCTTTAAATTATGTTAAAATATGTTGAAATTGGATTTTAATCGCTAGTTTTTGGCTAGTTTGATGTGTTGTGGTTTTATGGGGCCTTTTCCAAGCATTTGATGGATTTTGGATAAAAAATAAGAACACATATACGGATGGATTTGCTTATAAAAATTCCCTACCCCAGAGTATATGAATGTGGAAATAAATGAAGAATCTCTTTTTAGGCATCCAATAAATTTCTGCTCGTTTGTGCAGGCAATGACCGTACGATACTCTTGAAATGTTTGCCATAAAGAAGTTTTAAGATAAATAAGGAGTAAATTTTACAGCTCGAAATTATTATTAGTATAATCTACACCAAGCTGTACTTAGCCACTCATTTCTCATATCCATATTATATGATTGCGGATCATGCAGCTTGGCAAATGTGTAATCAAAGCAGTGACATTAAATAGTTCTTGCTTGAGTCAAGAGGTTTTTATATAGATAATGGATATGAATTCTTAAAAAAGATCTTTTTGCATGCAAAGAAAGCAATTATTTTTTTAAGTAATTCTCAATCATTCTTTCTTTTGCAATAACAATAAATAAAAGTCAATATCAATTCTTATATAACGTTGGTCTTTATATGTCAAGATCAGTTTTCATATATAACAACCTCTATATGTTGCAATTTCCAGAGTTAGACGTATGAATGGGTTGGAAATGTTGATTTATAACATTGATAAACAACCCAAAATAACCATTATCAATATGGTCTTTTATAAGATCTTCCAAAATTTCTAAGTTACAAATGCATAATTTTTTTTTTTAGATTTGTTTTTGAATTGTTTATGTAGTGAAGAATGACATTCTCATTAAACATTTTTTGCCAGATATAATAGTTTTTGTTAAACAATATTTCATTTCCTTCCTGACCACCTGTTACATATTATGATTATATTTATCTAAACTATACTATCATTACTTAAATTTGTATCTTTTGAATTGATCATGGGTTGTGGCTAGTTGGCAAGAGAAGCAAAAAAGAAGGTATGATTCAGGCCGAGAGAAGTGAATTAGGCATTCTTATGATCCCGTCCTGCGGCTCCAAGCACTCCACCACAATAATCACTCAGATAGGGAAACAGTTCGTTGGTTGCAATGCAAGAGACTAAAAGCAACAAGATCAGACCAAAAAATGCCATTCATTTTCCCATAACAACTTAATTTAGCTAGAAAATAGGCAAGTACCCAAATACAGAATAAAGCTGTAAAACAGAACTGAGAATACAGGACACTTGGGGTTACGATAGGCCCTGAGACAAGAGAAACAAATAGCGCACTTATTTTGCTTGTATGATCTTAACACATTGCGTGCGAAAGAGAGCCAGCAAAAGCAAAGAGTTGTTTCGTCTTGCTGTTTGTTGTTGTTGTTGTTGTATAAGCTGCTCCTATACTTTACACTCTTACAGGCTTCTGAAGCACAGCAGATAAGACTTCGGATTTGCCTGATCCAACACTGTCAACCTTCTCTCCCACGACCCATTTCAACTTCTTATATCCAAAACGTTCAATTAAACGAGTTAAGGCCCTTTTCTTCTCATCAGTGGCACAGTAAAAGTTATCCAGCCAAAACAATCCGCCAGCACGCAAAATTCGATCAATGTCAAACATTAAAAACTCCAGTTTTTCAGGCTTCCCTCCAACATCCAAGGCACTCGACGCATGAACCAGATCAAACAGATTGTCATAGAATGGGAACCTATGAGCCAAGCTTAGGAACAGGGGAAAAAGCCCTCTCGCAGCAATGAATTCGCTGAATGGCGCATCTATATTCAGAGTGCTGGTAATCACGGTGACGTTCCTGTCGGCCATTCTAGCTGCGAAGGATCCGGACCCACCTCCAATGTCAAGACCTATTCTAATTCCTCCACTCCCCAATGCTAACACGTCGTCAATGACAAAATCATTCTTGCCTCTAGCCTTCACATATCTCTGATTCTCGTAGCCATTGACCAAATCAAAGCAGCCGGTGCAATCTCTACCCAATTTCTTACCATTCAAACATTCAAAATTCTTACAACCCAGGCCACTCCAGTTAACAGTCTTATTACCCACAGGTTTCCAAAGGGAAGTGGGAAAAGGATAAAGACCTACCTTAGGAACAGATTTGGCAAGGCACCTCCTTCTCGGTAAAGGCTCACATCCGCGCAAGATCAGTTTCTGCGCTGAACTCCAATCATCAGGGCAAGGTCCAGCAATCTTGTAATTCATGTATTGCGACAATAAATCCGCTGATTTCTCACAGGAATGACCGACAGAGGCGACCATTTCAGTGATCCCAGTTCTCGAATCTTTGCCCAGAGGGAGCTGGTGGTGCTGCAGATAGAGCTTAAGCTCGCTAGCTATATTTGGTCTGGAAAGGTCAACATTTTCATAGCCAAGAAGCTCCTTCTCCATCTGGACCAATTTTTTCTGAGAGGAATCGATCTCTCTCAGTATCAGAGAGACCTGTTCAGAAATGAGAGAGAAGTTCTTTTGAGTATGGAGAAGCAGGTGGTTGCGATGGTGTCTCGGGGAAGCAGTAAAAGCATAAAGGGCAAAGAGATTGGTGGTGATAACACACAAGATCATGAGAATGTTGACTGCCGAAGAACAAAAAGTGGCTCTTTTAAATCTGGCAGTACCGTCTCCTACTTTAAGAGAAACAGAACCCATCTTGGGGCGAGTCTCGTACCCACTCACACACAGACCAGAGATGGAGAAGGCAGCGAGATGTGAGATTGGTAGTAGGAAGTAGAAACAGATCGGCTCCTTCCGGAATTAAATGCTCCTTGCTCCTTCAGTGCCAAGTGCTGAGATAGTAAAGAGACGCTGTCTCCCTGCCGCTTACCCATAGCCGTTCAGATCTTCATTTTCACGGATCCGATTCATTATTTATTTATTTATTTATTTATTTATTTATTTATTATTATTGTAATAGTAATCTTACTTCGTCATTAACCGTTCTATTATCTCCTTTTGCCTCACCCGATGTCCGAGTTTCTGTCCTCTGTGGTGGGTTTGGATTTCAATTACAAAAATTGAATATCAAAACGTCATGATATTTTAATAATATTTTTGAAATTATTTCGATAAAATTAAAAATGCTTTGATCATTTTTTAGAATCAATTTTGAATATGTGAATAATAATGAAGGACATTATTTTTATACATCAAGGGTTCGAATGTGGTTGGAGAAAGAGGGCCAAGAATTAGGAGGAGGAGAAGAAAAAGAAGTAATTAAAACAGCAACCCAGACGAAAGAATAATTAAGTCATCAATTTTATTTAAAAATAAAAAAATTAGTATAAATTGTTGGAAAAAAAAATCTCACAGTTAGATGGGATATTTCCAGTGTTTTTTTTTTTTTTTTGTTCTGGTAGTTTGCTTGAGACTGTTGCCCTGGAAATGTAAAAGAAAAAAAGTAATTTCATGTCCAGTTAAAATCTTTCTCAATGGAGAGGAGTTACAACCGACAAGTTACAGCATGTTTTCTCCAGATCTTTGCTTTCAGATTTTTATGTCCTGGATCACAAATTTCTGGTTTGAGCATATTGGTAACAGAGATGCTTTGAAAAATCTGGTCATCAGCTTCAACAGGAGATGTGTTTTCTCTGCTTCCGATCAACATCCCATTGACTGTAATGTCTCTCACCTCCTGAAATACTTCGACAACTGCAGCGCCCAGAAATGTGGATCGTAATATGTCGTTTACTTTTTCTTGAACCAATAATGTACTGTTATTAACTTTTTTTTTAACATTACATTTTCTAGTTTTGTTATTATCCTTTTGATCTTTTTATTAAAAAAAAAAAAGAGACAAAATAAAAAGAGGATAGTTGACGGTTGAGCCCTAACGTGTCAAAATATTTAATTCACTTTTCAGCCGTTTCTACTATCTAGAAGCCTAATACAGTGATGCCAATGGAGGACAACTTGCCACTAGTCAAGTCGCTTCAATTCCACAACAAATTCCCTATGAGAAATATCTAAACTAGTTTTCTTTTATCATCACGCCCATATTTTCATGGCGGATAACTCGATTAGTGGTTTAAAAATTAACCGCGTTTCACGTTAGCTCATTAAGCATCCAGATTCTTTCTTCTTGCTCTTGGCCTCTCACGTTTGGACGATTGCAAGTTTGTAACTTCTTAGCTCAACGAATTCGTTCCTGAAGAACAACAGATTAGAAGATCAAGAGCAAATTTATTTTCCTTCCTTCATTGTCAAGGTATCCATCATATTCACATCCACAAAGATCCCTGTCACCAGACTCACCACTTATCACAATGCCAAAAGAAATAAATGATAAATAAATACACGCGGGCGCGCGCGTGTATATATATATATATATATGAATGTATATATGTACTGCCAGATGATTGATACCGCAATAAGTTGCAGCAATTAAAACAAGAAATAACAGCCATTCCTGCATATTCTCACTCAAGGGGAGGACAAGGAACTTTTCAATTAAAAAAAATGGTACACATCAGAAGAAAGCTGATCATGGCGGTCTCAAATGACCACTCATCAAAAGCAAAGCTCGGCAACCTGCCAAATCAAGAGTCTAACCAATTGGTAATCTCGCTATCCATTTTAGCTCTCTTCGAACTTTGTACGCCTGGCACAGCACTACCCCGGGGCTGAAATGCCGCATCATGCTGGTATGCACAGTTAGCTCCATTCCGACATCCTTTTGAACTGTTGAAATAGATACAAGGCTTCATTATCTTGGGTTTTGGTTCCCTTGATCTAGAATTGTGTGTTGTTTCCTGGTTTCCTATGGGCTGCCTAAGGTTGTTCAAGTAAGGAGTCTCTCGTCTTTCTCCACCATGTTGCTGAATTAAGTTCTTGTAGTAGTTCACATCCTTTGCTGGCGGTGCTCCAAGACTAACTACAGGCGGAGGGACCCGTTGAGGAGGAACAGGTCCCACTCCACCCCCAATCTGGGCAGGATAGGAAGGGCTGGCCGAAAAAGCACCAAATGAAGGTGCACCTGTTTCAGCTTGATTCAGAGGAATAGGTGGACGTGAAGACACCAAGGATGACCCAGCATTGGGTGTATGTTGAGAGTTATCTGTATTTCCATAATCTCTAACCAACTTCTCAATCACTTCTGGGTTGCTGAGAATTTTATTTAGCAATTCATGGTCTATCGAATTTCCATGTTCATTGTTCTTCATGATATGGTTTAAAGTTACAGATGCTTCAGCAGCAACATCGTTAGATTCTACTACATCAGTTAAACCCTTGGGTACTCCAGCAACAAATAAAAGAGGCTGTGAACTAGGTGGCACTCCAGAAGGTGCATCTACTGTGGAATCTTCATCTTCAATTGGCGTAATTGGTATCAAAGCAGTATGATCATCATTGCAAAGGGAATCTTCAACATCCATTGAGACAGAGGGGCTGCATGCAGGGAAACAGAAGAGAAGAAAATAAATATTTAAGTGACAATAGAGGTATCCAAGAGGAATTATTGTACAAAGCAAGAGAAGAATCAAACTTTGGGGGAATGGAAGATGGGCGGGGATAAATAGCTTCAAGCACTTTCATCTCTCGCTGATTTTGATCCTCTAGCTCTTTGCTTTCTTCCCCAGCCACCACTTGCCATGTGAGATTAAGCACAATCTGTTGAAAAATGTTAAAAAATTATACAAGAATGAAACAAAACTTGAGATTTTCTTGCACATTCCTTTATTTCTCCATCTTAAAAGCCATCCAGTAAATAAGAAACCATTCAACACAGAAACTGGAACACATACACACCCACCTCAAGTGGATTGGTCCATTTCATCACTGGAATTTGGGAGAGCTTAATCTGCATCTGACTTGAGGATTGAGTTCCCTCAAAGCCAGGAGGTAGAATGTCATCAGAACCTGCTCCTCCTGGATGAAAAAGTAATGATGTCTTCGCTTGGAGGTGATCTTGAGCATTCAACCCAACTTCTGAAGGACATTCCTCTGATAAAAATAATCTAACCTGATTGATGAAGAGATTTAGTCCCTTATTTTGTACCCTCTCCCACCATTTTGTTCAGTACCATTTATCAAATTCTACTACAATGAAAAGTGGCCAGCAAATTAAGTACAAAATAAATTGACAAACACATGCACTTCTATCACAACCAGTTTCACTCAACACAAGGGAAAGGAAAAAATCAACATTACTCAAGACACTGAACACCAAAACATTCTTAATAGATTTCATCTGTGGATATTAACTTTGATTATCTATTTAAACATATGATTGTCATTCAAATATAACCAAAACTAAAACTGTTGGCAGAGTTTTTGAGCTTCTGACAGGCTTCAGAAGCAAAATTAATCACTGTGATCACATTATATCATGCCATTTTTCACCCGAAGTTCTAAGGCTCAACAAGTCCTTGTGTTTGCACCAGTCAACTGGACATCCTAAAATGATGTTTGAGCAATCATATTTCTGATCCCTATATAGCCATCAACAAGTTATAATTAACGGGCACTTAAAAGGTTATGAGCTGCATCTTCTACTTCATTTGGAGCATGCTTGAAAAGCTCCACAGACTTTGTCAGACTTGAAAGGAACCATATCCAAAATTCTTCCATCCTAAAAATTAAAACTAGGCAATAATATGCTGATAATCTTGTCTTTGTACAAAACAACATATGAAGCCCCCTCATTTGATTTGAACATGTAGTGAAAAATTTGCCTAAAATTATGGAAAGAGGTGACTGCCATTTCTTACTTTACGGCCAGTAAGAACTATCTGCAAGGAACTTTGGTAGTGACGATGTCAAACACTGATCGGAAGTAATTCGTACATATTTTTAAATCCACTTTGCAAGCTATTGAAAAATGTCTCTGATTGGACATTGTCACCCGCAACCTCTACATCACACAATCAAACAACAATGACCCCAGACAAATCATTTACTGCAACATTCCGAAAAGAGTTATTTGTGCTAATTGGCTAGCCAGCCAAGCGTTTTTATCACCTTTTCATCCAATAGTTTTGCATTCACCCTCAGTAGGTCTCCAGACCTTGTTTGAAGCGGCTGAGATCTTGCGCTTAGTCTCCTTTCAAACAGAAAAAAGAATAGAATTTTATAATGAAAGGCAACGAATGCTTCTAAGCAGCAGAGTTCTACTGCGTCAGCCTGGAAACCCAAGAGAGAGAGAGAGAGAGAGAGAGAGAAGAAAACTTTGTAATACTGGAGAAAAATGAGAAGTCGCCAAATTTTCTAATTCTCACAAGGAAATAGACACCAGCAAGTTGTAACCACACTAATATCGTTTAACACATGGAAAATAAATTTCAGTTGAAGGAACCAAGGGGAAAGCAATTAAATAAACAAGAGATATGCAAAACTGAGTGGGTACAGCATGAAGTCTAAAATTTCCTAACGAGAAAACTGCCATTGTACTGGGGTAAAACATGGAAAAAAAAGCAAACCAGAAAATTATTGCAATCACTTTTATATATTGGACACAAACTTCATACTGACGAACTGATAATAAATATGGCCATAAAGGATAAACAGACAAAGTAACACAAGGGCAGTGAGAAAAACAGCTTGAAGGAAATAAGAAGAAAACTTAATCGTAGGTTTGAAGGGCAATATATAAAAGTAACACAAGGGCAATTTCCTGACGAACTGAGCTTACAGCTTGGTGGTCCTAGTTTGACTCATGCCTGATCAAGAAAAAAAGTCTAGGAACAATTACTATTTCAAGTTACAGGGAAATGTTTTCACAAAGAACTTTAATATCAGGTTGCAAGAAATATTTAAAAATTTTAAAACTAGGTCATAAAATAAACCACTAAATGTCCTGAGGGGGGCATCAATATCACTGCATGCTGGAAGTTTCGAACTACTGCCAAAATGAGTTGAACAGTCGCTGGACATTACATCTGGAGGAGCTAGCAATGAGAAAAACCATTCAAGTCCTTTAAACCACAAAAGATCTAATCCAGAAAAGAAAAGGTATTCCTAATTCACAGCCACCGGAAACACGTGTATTGCAATAAGTATAAGGCTACATTGGGTAACAGCAACACTGAGTTAAAGCAATAACATAATATAACTTTGCGGAGGCAACTACTGTCAAACATAATTATCTATTCTCTGCAATAATGCCAAAAGGAACGAGTCCATATGCATCATAAATGGCAATAAACCATGAAAAATGTAAACTACAATACATGAGGGAAATAAGAAGAAAACTTAATCGTGCAGGTGACAGCTCATTTCACCCTCCCTTGATATATTCCTTTTCCATTTCAAATATCTAAAATTTACTTAAGTTCTGTCAGTAATTTGCGTAGATTTATTTACCCTGGATATGAGTCTTCTGGGTACCTTAGCATTCAACTATATTTATCAAGTTAGCTTAACAAATCAAAGCAGATTAGGAAATATTTCTTTAGGCCTCACAGTTTAAGAAAAAATGAGTGTGGCACCTATTGAAGGAAAAATGGTAGACGTTTGAGGTGGTTTAGACATGTACAAAAAAGACTACGAGAGGCACCTGTGAGGAGAGTGGAACAAGTGATTTTGAGCCTTGTCAAAAAGGGCAAAGGAACACTAAAAAGAACACTTTTGGAGGTTGTTGAGTGAGACCTTTTAATTAACAATATTTCTAAAAGCTTAATAAATGAAAGAATATAATGGCATCATATAATCCATGTAACTGACCCCACCTAGTAGGATAAAGCTTATTATTGTTGTTGTATTGAAAATAGACTATTTGTCAAGCACAAATATCACATCAAGCAGTTTATTCTACTAGTTAAAATTTTGTAGGTACTTGAGCTGTCACAACATCCCCATTGCATCTATTATATCTTCCCTCTTGAAGAATCTAGTAGACATTTACTCCACATTCATGATCATCTTCACAATTCTTTTATATTCCTTCATGTCAGATTCATTGGCACAATGATATACTTACTTTCTCTCACATGTCATTCAAGTACCCTTGCTATCAATTAGGGTCACAATTATGAATACAAGCTAAGGCGCACTGCATTTCTTCATGTAAAACCAGCTCTTAGTATGGAATTTTTCACAACAGAGGAACTTATTATTACTTTAAATATATGCTATCCTAAAACAACATGTCCTCCTACTTGATGCTAACTTTAATTGCCAATTCTAACGACGCAATAATCCTTCAGAGAAACTAGTCAATCACCCCTTAAACACAGAAGGTTTCTTGTGGGCGAAAAGACTTCATTTTACCGGGTAAAGCAAGGGGGTTGGAAGTAGAATCCACTCATCAATCTATTCCAGAGGAAGATATGGCCTTGACATTAGCATCACCCCAAGAGGATATTTCTAAGGCATGAAATCATACGCATACTATTCATAGTGATAAAACGTGCAAAATGATCAATCCAAGATAGTAAACAACAAATCGTAATTTAGGGATTAAACAGCTGATTCTTGAATGTTAACCACTCGAATTATTTTTACGCCCATTAGTTGACCCATGTTGGATTTCGTTACTGAAATAGAATTATTACCTGACAAAGATCTAAATCTGAGGCCCACGAAACTCTTTTCGATTTGTGTAAACAACGCATATTTAGCATAAAAATCGTTTTTCTGCTTCACTATTGCAATCTAAGAAAAGATTTAAGAAGAGATTTGGTACGGTGGCAAAGCTCAAGAGTGAAGCCTAGTCAGACACCACATATGAGTTATCCACCCTGACACCGTATCTATCGCTGCTCACGGCCTCCCTTTTGAACTACGGTTTGTGTCCCAGGACGAACTTGGGAGAGAATCAGAGAACCCTGACTTTTGTTGCTACTTGCTACCATCTCTCTTGAACCCGTCCTGTACGAAGACCAAGGAGCCAAGAATAGAAATTGTTTTGTTTTTTTTTTTTAAATAAATGACTATCAAACCATTACTATATTTTCAATTTCAACTCTTTAATTTATTTTTATTTTAGTTGGTCTTAATTCATTGTCACAAATTTTATCATATTATTGTTAGATGATGGGGCCTCTAATTGCAGTATTGCACACAAGTACTATATATAAAGCGTACCATTTATTATTTGTGCATTATGTGTCTCTGGCATGCAACTTGTGAGTTTTGAATACAAGGAGGATATTTTTTCGTTTAAAAATATTAACATATTTTTTATTAATATTATTTTTAATAAAAATATTATTATTTTAAATTAATTTTATTTTTTTATAATTACTCTCATTAAACACCCTATTATTAATAAAATAAGTTATTTTTTAATACGAATATTTTTAAAAAAATGATAATAATTACACATTAAAAGATAAAAAATATCTTATATTTTTTATCAGAGGAGTACATAGAATTTTTTTGTCATTTTTTTGTCTTTCATCTCCTCTCACACAAATAAACCACATGAATAACCCTAATATTTGTGACATGTTTAATTTATTTTAATGTGTGATTATGTATAAACCATATGAATGAATAATCCAAATACTTGTGATACGTTTTATTTATTTTTAGATGTAATTTATGTATAATTAAGGAGAAATTGTTTAAATATTTCATGAAAAAATTACTTATTATTTTAAAAAATTAAATTTTTATATTTTTAAAAATTTTTAAAATAATCAGAATTTGAAAAAAAAAGAGTAGATTTTTTTTATTACTTTAAAAACTATTTGAATATATTTTAAAAATAGTCTGATACAAATCTAATGCGAGGGAGAGGAGATGATTCTATAAAATTGTTAATCTGATACGATAAGGAGGAAATGGTTCACACAAAATTGTAGAGATGTAATAACATATCATTAAATTTTAAAATAATAAATAATAAATCATTTCTTATAAAACAGAGGTCCACAAAAAAGACATAAAATATAAAAAGAAATAATTAATAATATTTTTATTATTATAATTAAATAAAATAATTTCAACTTATTATAAAATTTTAACAGAATAATTTTTTTAATAAAATCTTTAAATATCTAAAAATTATTTATAATTTAATCTTAAATTAATATGCCATTTTATAAAGATGAATGAATCCTTTTAAACAAATGAGTTTAAATCTACAAATAAATGACTCAAGTCCCTACATTTTTTTTGCTAATATTAATTTATTAGCTAAAGTATACATTTATCCATTAATTTTATATAAAATTTTTTTTAATATTTTAATTTATAAAGTATATTTTCTATAACACACCAAATTTTTTTTTAAATAATTTAACTCAACCATAGTTGGGTTACAGCCACCCAACACATTTTTATATCAATAATTTATATATAAAATATTTTATAATTGGCTTCAACTCACACACTATAGCATTTCAGATAAATTTTTACCTCCCACATGCCATTAGACTAAATCACATTTGTCCATCCTTATACTCCCAACAAGTAAACTAAATCACATTTGTCCATCCTTATACTCCCAATAAGTAAAATAAGTAATTTAGTCAATTTTTAACACAAGTCAGTTATTTGGCCTTATAATCATGCCATTTTAACCAATCCAAAGTAAACCAAATATTAAAATTACAGTCATCTAAATTGTACCAAAAATAGAAATAGTTTGAAAGGCATGATTACATTTATATATTCATATAATTGACAATAAACAAAAAAGCCCTAATATTGGCAATATAACACATTATAAATCATAAATTAAATACCCAAAAGAGACAGTGGATCTATACCACTAAACCTCTGGGACTCCTCCACGTTTCACTCGTGGCTCTTCTCCTGAAAATTGTTAACCACATAATGAGACTCAAAAGTCCCAGTAACCAAAGCCAATTTATGATAGTGTATACAAACAGTTAAGTGTGTGCTTACTAAGTGAGAATTAAAAAATAATATAATTCCAACAAATATATGAAATATTACAATATACACAAACAACCATCCTTATATCCCTCCATTAACCTCAAGCCGTAGCCCTCACTCGGTGCTAAATTACCCGGCCAAAGGTAGATTAGCCCGAGCCCTTACAAGCCACCTATTGAGCTTCAATAAGGGCGTACCACGTGGCACATAAATACAACAATAATAGCAAGTCTCCTAACACCTCCCACAATAATCAAACAAATTTATAATATTGTACAATTATACAATATTACAAAATTTATAATTTTCTCAATAATCACCCAATTAACATGAAGTAACACTAATCACAAATTAAAAGCATGGTTACCTTGTGGCTTTTTCAATAAATTATTTCTTAAAATTTCTCTCTCACCACAATCTTCACCAGTAATACAATCTACAAAATAACATATTATTTATAAATATTAGTTTCAATTTTTGAAACTAATAAAATAATTCTAATAATAGAATTAAAAATATAACATAATTCCTAATCTCAATTTAATACAAATCTATAGTTAATACTATTAAGTAAAATTTTTAACTCCTCTTTTATTATCAATAAACATTAATAATCTAAAAATCAACTTCTAAACTAATTTCTATTATCAAAATTTCTTTTTATTTCATAAATTCGTACCTAAAATACCCAAAAATTAAAAATTGAGTCTCTAGCTTAGAATCATAATCCTATAACCATAATAATTCATTTCTCATCCCAAATAATCATCTAAACCTCAATAAATCAACATATATTTTCAGATCTAGTTTAGAATTTGATCCATAAGCCACAGATTCAAAGATCATCAATAAATTATACTCTAGAACATTATTATACTACTGACAACCTCAAAAATCATATTTATTCAACATAAATTCATCCCTCTTCCAGATATTAAATTTTCTACCACTACAAACTCAGAAACCAAAGAAGAAGGATGATTAAGAAAAATTTTTAGAACACTTACTTAGTCTTGAAAAGTTTAAATCACACTCTAAATATCCTATTAAAAACTCTTACCTTAAAAATTTAGATATTTTGCACTGGCAACTCATTTCTCTCCGCCTCAGCTCGCGCGCGAAAAGAATTGAAGAAATGAAAGGAAACGGGTGAGTTTTATAAAAATTCAGCGGGTCCTACATTTTTTTAATATTATTTCTTCTTTCCTCTCTCTCCCCCTTTTTTTTTATGTAATCATGACGCGCTGAAAGCAATTTGTTCTTCTTCTTCTTTCCCCCCTTTTTTTTAATACGTTTTCCCTTTTTTTTATTATAATAATAATTTAATAATATTTATTATTTATTTTTTTTTTTATTTATTTTTTTAAATTTCTTTTAATTTTTTTTTAGAATTATATCCTAAATTAGATTTAATAATCATCTCTTACTAATTTTTTTAACTCTAAATATTTTTTTTAAATTTCTATTAACCCAAATTAACTATTAAAATTTAAATTGAGATGTTACATTTTTAGTTATTTAACTCTTATACCGTTAATTTATCACAAAAATATTTTATATTAAACTTTTAAATATTGACAAAGTAATTTTAAATATTAACTTATTAAGTTTAATTTTTTTAAAAAATAGTGATTGATGAAAAAATAATTATTTAAAATTAACGATATTTGAACTAAAGGATTAAAAATATACTTATAAAATTAAGAGCTAAATTAAAATTTTATATAAAATTAAAAGATTAAAAATATATTTTAACCTAATATATTTTTGTCAACCTTTTTTTTTATATAAACCATCCATATTATATTTCACGTATTAATTATCTCATTATGTATAGATTGATGACAATTATAAATTTCTCCAGGCTGACAATTACAATTATAAATTGCCTAAAAAAATCAATATGAAAAGGCATAGCATTAAGAGAAAATTTTAGATAAATCGGTATACCATGCTATTCGGACCAATAAAAACATGATATTAATACATTATGCATATCTTATTTTGTGTAGAGCCTTCGCCTTCTCCCTTTTAGTCAAAAGGAACTTATTTCTTTGGAAAAAAGTTTAAAAGGACCTTTTTTCCTCTTATCATCATAATTTTAGTTTGTCGTGGACGTTAAAATTTAAAAAATATATTTTTTAAATATAAATCAGGTTTTCAAAGTCATACCCAATATTATTTACAAGTTTAACTTAAATACATCACACTAATTTTATATCCATTTTATATTGCATGAATTGTTAATGTTGAAAATAGTTATTGGATAAATATGAAAATTTAATCATGAATTATTTTTTAAGAGTACTAGTTAGCTTGTGCCATAAGATTGTGCCAAAAAAAAAAGTCACCAATTATAGAAAACAAAGCAGCCACAACCTTCTGTCCATTTTATCCAATGTCTGTTTATTATGTCTGTGGAACCCAACATTTTCACACCATCCATCTCTTCCCCAACCTTCTAATATCGAACCAATCTCTTCTCTTCACCATCGTTGTTGTCTCCCATGGCCAAATGAAAAGCACAATGGAGATCTGATTGAGAGAGGGGAAAAAGAGTCCAAATGAAGTTGAGAAAGGGGATAAGCAGCGAGCCACAAAGAAGCTTGATCATAAGTTGTTACAGTCATCGGAGCAAATAATAGTAGAGATTTCAGAGAGACAAACCACCAGGGACACCAAAATTAACCAGATTAAAGGAATTAAGTCCTCCAATTTAGATAAATTCAAATGAAATTTATGGTCTAGGAAAACCATGAAATCCTATAGATCAACAAGTAGCAAGAGTAGTCCAGTAAGATCTATTTTACTAAGTCCAGTACAAACTTAAGAAAAAGAACAAATCTAGCACAAACTTAAAATGAAAAACTAGAATTAGAAAAAGAACCTATGATTTGTGAATATTGAGTCGAATGTGTTAAAGATCTTCTTTCACTTCAAATGAATTCAAACTTCCTCAAATTCAAGAATAAAGAAATTCAACTCAAACAGAGCTATGACAATAAAAGTGAAGATGGTTAGAGGTTTAAAAATCATCGTCGAGAATCATAGAGATAAAAAACAAGAATTGAACCACAAGAAAGAGTCCAACTGCAATAGATTGAAGTGGAATTCACTAACTATGTACTAGTACACTGAGTAATGATCATGAAATCTAGCCAAAGGAAGAACAAATTGGGGATGGCCAGGTCTTCGAGGATCCAAGATTGAGTCGAGGGTGGTCAAGTCTATGATTAATTCCCTTCTACACCAAAGAGCAGCATTCTTCCACCCCTTTCACTTACCTAGCGCTTCATTCAAAATTTCAATGCAACTCAATCTTTCTTTCCTCATTGGAAATCACCTCGCGCATTGACAAAAATCACAACTATGATGCTTGTTTGGTAAAGCTAATGAAAAAGAGTATCATCGAACGCGCTTTATCAAAAGTTTCCACACCATGCGTTCTTCCTTTCCCCATCAAAAATCGCTTCTTTAGTCACCAGAAATCACCTCATGAAGGATTAGAATAGGCTACACACCAAAGAAATAACATGCGATGTGAAGAGAGGGAGAAAGTAACATCTGTTTGGTCAAATTTAACGATAAGTGCTAGGTGCTACATTTTAAACAATTAATGATTTATTTTACACCACTCAATGATATAAACTATCAAATACTCTTCAGAAAATAATTCGTGATTAAATTTATACATTTACCTATAATTATTAACACAGAAAAAAAAAGGTAATTTGTTGTTTTCTAGGTTTTTCCTATCAGTATAATCCTAATTTAAATTGTTGACCAAATAAAAATTAATCTTCAATTTCATAGATTCATCAGTCACGCAACCCACCTCATCTGTCTGTGACCCAAAATGCATACATAAACATACTTACATATGTACGTACATATTAGCCAAGTCGTTCCTCGAGCTAGT
>NW_026555333.1:992959-1021916 GCF_029017545.1 Prosopis cineraria
TTCCTAACGAGAAAACTGCCATTGTACTGGGGTAAAACATGGAAAAAAAAGCAAACCAAAATTTTGCAATCACTTTTATATATTGGACACAAACTTCATACTGGACGAACTGATAATAAATATGGCCATAAAGGATAACAGACAAAGTAACACAAGGGCAGTGAGAAAACAGCTTGAGGAAATAAGAAGAAAACTTAATCGTAGGTTTGAAGGGCAATATATAAAAGTAACACAAGGGCAATTTCCTGACGAACTGAGCTTACAGCTTGGTGGTCCTAGTTTGAGACTCATGCCTGATCAAGAAAAAAGTCTAGGAACAATTACTATTTCAAGTTACAGGGAAATGTTTTCACAAAGAACTTTAATATCAGGTTGCAAGAAATATTTAAAAATTTTAAACTAGGTCCATAATAAACCACTAAATGTCCTGAGGGGGGGCATCAATATCACTGCATGCTGGAAGTTTCGAACTACTGCCAAAATGAGTTGAACAGTCGCTGGACATTACATCTGGAGGAGCTAGCAATGAGAAAAACCATTCAAGTCCTTTAAACCACAAAAGATCTAATCCAGAAAAGAAAAGGTATTCCTAATTCACAGCCACCGGAAACACGTGTATTGCAATAAGTATAAGGCTACATTGGGTAACAGCAACACTGAGTTAAAGCAATAACATAATATAACTTTGCGGAGGCAACTACTGTCAAACATAATTATCTATTCTCTGCAATAATGCCAAAAGGAACGAGTCCATATGCATCATAAATGGCAATAAACCATGAAAAATGTAAACTACAATACATGAGGGAAATAAGAAGAAAACTTAATCGTGCAGGTGACAGCTCATTTCACCCTCCCTTGATATATTCCTTTTCCATTTCAAATATCTAAAATTACTTAAGTTCTGTCAGTAATTTGCGTAGATTTTTTACCCTGGATATGAGTCTTCTGGGTACCTTAGCATTCAACTATATTTATCAAGTTAGCTTAACAAATCAAAGCAGATTAGGAAATATTTCTTTAGGGCCTCACAGTTTAAGAAAAAATGAGTTGTGGCACCTATTGAAGGAAAATGGTAGACGTTTGATGGGTTTAGACATGTACAAAAAAGACTACGAGAGGCACCTGTGAGGAGAGTGGAACAAGTGATTTTGAGCCTTGTCAAAAAGGGCAAAGGAACACTAAAAAGAACACTTTTGGAGGTTGTTGAGTGAGACCTTTTAATTAACAATATTTCTAAAAGCTTAATAAATGAAAGAATATAATGGCATCATATAATCCATGTAACTGACCCACCTAGTAGGATAAAGCTTATTATTGTTGTTGTATTGAAAATAGACTATTTGTCAAGCACAAATATCACATCAAGCAGTTTATTCTACTAGTTAAAATTTTGTAGGTACTTGAGCTGTCACAACATCCCCATTGCATCTATTATATCTTCCCTCTTGAAGAATCTAGTAGACATTTACTCCACATTCATGATCATCTTCACAATTCTTTTATATTCCTTCATGTCAGATTCATTGGCACAATGATATACTTACTTTCTCTCACATGTCATTCAAGTACCCTTGCTATCAATTAGGGTCACAATTATGAATACAAGCTAAGGCGCACTGCATTTCTTCATGTAAAACCAGCTCTTAGTATGGAATTTTTCACAACAGAGGAACTTATTATTACTTTAAATATATGCTATCCTAAAACAACATGTCCTCCTACTTGATGCTAACTTTAATTGCCAATTCTAACGACGCAATAATCCTTCAGAGAAACTAGTCAATCACCCCTTAAACACAGAAGGTTTCTTGTGGGCGAAAAGACTTCATTTTACCGGGTAAAGCAAGGGGGTTGGAAGTAGAATCCACTCATCAATCTATTCCAGAGGAAGATATGGCCTTGACATTAGCATCACCCCAAGAGGATATTTCTAAGGCATGAAATCATACGCATACTATTATCATAGTGATAAAACGTGCAAAATGATCAATCCAAGATAGTAAACAACAAATCGTAATTTAGGGATTAAACAGCTGATTCTTGAATGTTAACCACTCGAATTATTTTTACGCCCATTAGTTGACCCATGTTGGATTTCGTTACTGAAATAGAATTATTACCTGACAAGATCTAAATCTGAGGCCCACGAAACTCTTTTCGATTTGTGTAAACAACGCATATTAAGCATAAAAATCGTTTTTCTGCTTCACTATTGCAATCTAAGAAAAGATTTAAGAAGAGATTTGGTACGGTGGCAAAGCTCAAGAGTGAAGCCTAGTCAGACACCACATATGAGTTATCCACCCTGACACCGTATCTATCGCTGCTCACGGCCTCCCTTTTGAACTACGGTTTGTGTCCCAGGACGAACTTGGGAGAGAATCAGAGAACCCTGACTTTTGTTGCTACTTGCTACCATCTCTCTTGAACCCGCCTGTACGAAGTACCAAGGGAGCCCAAAGAATAGAAATTGTTTTTTTTTTTTTTAAATAAAATTGAAGATCAACCATTACTATATTTTTCAATTTCAACTCTTTAATTTTATTTTTATTTTAGTTGGTCTTAATTCATTGTCACAATTTTATCATATTATTTGTTAGATGATGGGGCCTATATATTGCAGTATTGCACACAAGTACTATATATAAAGCGTACCATTTATTATTTGTGCATTATGTGTCTCTGGCATGCAACTTGTGAGTTTTGAATACAAGGAGGATATTCTTTTCGTTTAAAAATATAAAATATTTTTTATTAAATATTATTTTTAATAAAATAATTATTATTTTTAAATTAATTTTATTTTTTTATAATTACTCTCATTAAACACCCTATAATAAATATAAAGTTATTTTTAATACGAATATTTTAAAAAATGATAATAATTACACATTAAAAGATTAAAAATATCTTATATTTTTTATCAGAGGAGTACATAGAATTTTTTTTGTCATTTTTTTGTCTTTCATCTCTCCTCACACAAATAAACCACATGAATAACCCTAATATTTGTGACATGTTTAATTTATTTTAATGTGTGATTATGTATAAACCATATGAATGAATAATCCAAATACTTGTGATACGTTTTTTATTTTTAGATGTAATTTATGTATAATTAAGGAGAAATTGTTTAAATATTTCATGAAAAAATTACTTATTATTTTAAAAAAAATTAAATTTTTTATATTTTTTAAAAATTTTTAAAATAATCAGAATTTGAAAAAAAAAGAGTAGATTTTTTATTACTTTAAAAACTATTTGAATATATTTTAAAAATAGTCTGATACAAATCTAATGCGAGGGAGAGGAGATGATTCTATAAAATTGTTAATCTGATACGATAAGGAGGAAATGGTTTCACAAAAATTGTAGAGATGTAATAACATATCATTAAATTTTAAAATAATTAAATAATAAATCATTTCTTATAAAACAGAGGTCCACAAAAAAGACATAAAAATAAAAAGAAATAATTAATAATATTTTTATTATTATAATTAAATAAAATAATTTCAACTTATTATAAAATTTTAACAGAATAATTTTTTTAATAAAATCTTTAAATTATCTAAAAATTATTTATAATTTAATCTTAAATTAATATGCCATTTTATAAAGATGAATGAATCCTTTTAAACAAATGAGTTTAAATCTACAAATAAATGACTCAAGTCCCTACATTTTTTTTGCTAATATTAATTTATTAGCTAAAGTATACATTTTATCCATTAATTTTATATAAAATTTTTTTTAATATTTTAATTTTATAAAGTATATTTTCTGTAACACACCAAATTTTTTTTTAAATAATTTAACTCAACCATAGTTGGGTTACAGCCACCCAACACATTTTTATATCAATAATTTTAATATAAAATATTTTATAATTGGCTTCAACTCACACACTATAGCATTTCAGATAAATTTTTACCTCCCACATGCCATTAGACTAAATCACATTTGTCCATCCTTATACTCCCAACAAGTAAACTAAATCACATTTGTCCATCCTTATACTCCCAATAAGTAAAATAAGTAATTTAGTCAATTTTTAACACAAGTCAGTTATTTGGCCTTATAATCATGCCATTTTAACCAATCCAAAGTAAACCAAATATTAAAATTACAGTCATCTAAATTGTACCAAAAATAGAAATAGTTTGAAAGGCATGATTACATTTATATATTCATATAATTGACAATAAACAAAAAAGCCCTAATATTGGCAATATAACACATTATAAATCATAAATTAAATACCCAAAAGAGACAGTGGATCTATACCACTAAACCTCTGGGACTCCTCCACGTGTACTCGTGGCTCTTCTCCTGAAAATTGTTAACCACATAATGAGACTCAAAAGTCCCAGTAACCAAAGCCAATTTATGATAGTGTATACAAACAGTTAAGTGTGTGCTTACTAAGTGAGAATTAAAAATAATATAATTCCAACAAATATATGAAATATTACAATATACACAAACAACCATCCTTATATCCCTCCATTAACCTCAAGCCGTAGCCCTCACTCGGTGCTAAATTACCCGGCCAAAGGTAGATTAGCCCGAGCCCTTACAAGCCACCTATTGAGCTTCAATAAGGGCGTACCACGTGGCACATAAATACAACAATAATAGCAAGTCTCCCAACACCTCCCACAATAATCAAACAAATTTATAATAATATTGTACAATTATACAATATTACAAAATTTATAATTTTCTCAATAATCACCCAATTAACATGAAGTAACACTAATCACAAATTAAAAGCATGGTTACCTTGTGGCTTTTTCAATAAATTATTTCTTAAAATTTCTCTCTCACCACAATCTTCACCAGTAATACAATCTACAAAATAACATATTATTTATAAATATTAGTTTCAATTTTTGAAACTAATAAAATAATTCTAATAATAGAATTAAAAATATAACATAATTCCTAATCTCAATTTTAATACAAATCTATAGTTAATACTATTAAGTAAAATTTTTAACTCCTCTTTTAATTATCAATAAACATTAATAATCTAAAAATCAACTTCTAAACTAATTTCTATTATCAAAATTTTCTTTTTATTTCATAAATTCGTACCTAAAATACCCAAAAATTAAAAATTGAGTCTCTAGCTTAGAATCATAATCCTATAACCACAATAATTCATTTCTCATCCCAAATAATCATCTAAACCTCAATAAATCAACATATATTTTCAGATCTAGTTTAGAATTTGATCCATAAGCCACAGATTCAAAGATCATCAATAAATTTATACTCTAGAACATTTATTATACTACTGACAACCTCAAAAATCATATTTATTCAACATAAATTCATCCCTCTTCCAGATATTAAATTTTCTACCACTACAAACTCAGAAACCAAAGAAGAAGGATGATTAAGAAAAATTTTTAGAACACTTACTTAGTCTTGAAAAGTTTAAAATCACACTCTAAATATCCTATTAAAAACTCTTACCTTAAAAATTTAGATATTTGCACTGGCAACTCATTTCTCTTCGCCTCAGCTCACGCGCAGGAAAAGAATTGAAGAAATGAAAGGAAACGGGTGAGTTTTATAAAAATTCAGCGGTCCTACATTTTTTTAATATTATTTCTTCTTTCCTCTCTCTCCCCCTTTTTTTTTATGTAATCATGACGCGCTGAAAGCAATTTGTTCTTCTTCTTCTTTCCCCCTTTTTTTTTAATACGTTTTCCCTTTTTTTTATTATAATAATAATTTAATAATATTTATTTATTTATTTTTTTTATTTATTTTTTTAAATTTCTTTTAAATTTTTTTTTAGAATTATATCCTAAATTAGATTTAATAATCATCTCTTACTAATTTTTTAACTCTAAATATTTTTTTTAAATTTCTATTAACCCAAATTAACTATTAAAATTTAAATTGAGATGTTACATTTTTAGTTATTTAACTCTTATACCGTTAATTTTATCACAAAAATATTTTATATTAAACTTTTAAATATTGACAAAGTAATTTTAAATATTAACTTATTAAGTTTAATTTTTTTAAAAATAGTGATTGATGAAAAAATAATTATTTAAAATTAACGATATTTGAACTAAAGGATTAAAAATATACTTATAAAATTAAGAGCTAAATTAAAATTTTATATAAAATTAAAAGATTAAAAATATATTTTAACCTAATATATTTTTGTCAACCTTTTTTTTTTATATAAACCATCCATATTATATTTCACGTATTAATTATCTCATTATGTATAGATTGATGACAATTATAAATTTCTCCAGGCTGACAATTACAATTATAAATTGCCTAAAAAAATCAATATGAAAAGGCATAGCATTAAGAGAAAATTTTAGATAAATCGGTATACCATGCTATTCGGACCAATAAAAACATGATATTAATACATTATGCATATCTTATTTTGTGTAGAGCCTTGCCTTCTCCCTTTTAGTCAAAAGGAACTTATTTCTTTGGAAAAAGTTAAAAAGGACCTTTTTTCCTCTTATCATCATAATTTTAGTTTGTCGTGGACGTTAAAATTTAAAAAATATATTTTTTAAATATAAATCAGGTTTTCAAAGTCATACCCAATATTATTTACAAGTTTAACTTAAATACATCACACTAATTTTATATCCATTTCTATATTGCATGAATTGTTAATGTTGAAAATAGTTATTGGATAAATATGCAAATTTAGTCATGAATTATTTTTTAAAGAGTACTAGTTAGCTTGTGCCATAAGATTGTGCCAAAAAAAAAAAAGTCATCAATTATAGAAAACAAAGCAGCCACAACCTTCTGTCCATTTTATCCAATGTCTGTTTATTATGTCTGTGGAACCCACAAATTTTCACACCATCCATCTCTTCCCCAACCTTCTAATATCGAACCAATCTCTTCTCTTCACCATCGTTGTTGTCTCCCATGGCCAAATGAAAAGCACAATGGAGATCTGATTGAGAGAGGGGAAAAAGAGTCCAAATGAAGTTGAGAAAGGGGATAAGCAGCGAGCCACAAAGAAGCTTGATCATAAGTTGTTACAGTCATCGGAGCAAATAATAGTAGAGATTTCAGAGAGACAAACCACCAGGGACACCAAAATTAAACCAGATTAAAGGAATTAAGTCCTCCAATTTAGATAAATTCAAATGAAATTTATGGTCTAGGAAAACCATGAAATCCTATAGATCAACAAGTAGCAAGAGTAGTCCAGTAAGATCTATTTTACTAAGTCCAGTACAAACTTAAGAAAAAGAACAAATCTAGCACAAACTTAAAATGAAAAACTAGAATTAGAAAAAGAACCTATGATTTTGTGAATATTGAGTCGAATGTGTTAAAGATCTTCTTTCACTTCAAATGAATTCAAACTTCCTCAAATTCAAGAATAAAGAAATTCAACTCAAACAGAGCTATGACAATAAAAGTGAAGATGGTTAGAGGTTTAAAAATCAGTCGAGAATCATAGAGATAAAAAACAAGAATTGAACCACAAGAAAGAGTCCAACTGCAATAGATTGAAGTGGAATTCACTAACTATGTACTAGTACACTGAGTAATGATCATGAAATCTAGCCAAAGGAAGAACAAATTGGGGATGGCCAGGTCTTCGAGGATCCAAGATTGAGTCGAGGGTGGTCAAGTCTATGATTAATTCCCTTCTACACCAAAGAGCAGCATTCTTCCACCCCTTTCACTTACCTAGCGCTTCATTCAAAATTTCAATGCAACTCAATCTTTCTTTCCTCATTGGAAATCACCTCGCGCATTGACAAAAATCACAACCTATGATGCTTGTTTGGTAAAGCTAATGAAAAGGAGTATCATCGAACGCGCTTTATCAAAAGTTTCCACACCATGCGTTCTTCCTTTCCCCATCAAAAATCGCTTCTTTAGTCACCAGAAATCACCTCATGAAGGATTAGAATAGGCTACACACCAAAGAAATAACATGCGATGTGAAGAGAGGGAGAAAGTAACATCTGTTTGGTCAAATTTAACGATAAGTGCTAGGTGCTACATTTTAAACAATTAATGATTTATTTTACACCACTCAATGATATAAACTATCAAATACTCTTCAGAAAATAATTCGTGATTAAATTTATACATTTACCTATAATTATTAACACAGAAAAAAAAAGGTAATTTGTTGTTTTCTAGGTTTTTCCTATCAGTATAATCCTAATTTAAATTGTTGACCAAATAAAAATTAATCTTCAATTTCATAGATTCATCAGTCACGCAACCCACCTCATCTGTCTGTGACCCAAAATGCATACATAAACATACTTACATATGTACGTACATATTAGCCAAGTCGTTCCTCGAGCTAGTTTACCAGCCACCCAAAAACCGCTACACCTCCAAGTTAAAGATTCAAGCGAGCCGTGACGCTGCCCGTCAAATTCAGAATTTAAAAAAAAAAAAAAAAAACTAAGAATCTCGGTCGTGTCAATCCATCCAACTAATTCCAACAAACTCGGTATCGCCCACCATGACTGAGCAGGCAAAGCAATTTAAAACAAACAAACTTATATCACACACAGTTGTAGCCAGAAACTTACAAATCGATTCCCACTCACTGGGTATGAAAAAATAAAACTAAGCAGTAATGCGAGCAACAATGTACAAATAACTGAATAGGCCTCACTCACTTCACTTGTATTTATGTATGTTCCCAGACGAATCCTTCAGTCCAACTGGCCACCTTCAAATTTGGGGGGAGCAGGGAGGGGAGGCAAAGAATACAGAAGAAGTTAAAAAACCTCAAGGGTGTAAAAAATCCCGGCAAATAAAACTGAGCAGCTATCCCTCAGAGAATGAACAAAGTGAAATCAGAAACTCCAAATTGGTCTTTCACGTCTACTACTGTAGAGGCACGTCAGCACACTTCAGCTGCCAATTCACCTCTGCCACTTCCTCTCTGAGAAGCATAATTTAAGTGGTTCATTAGCAGATCACTTCATGAAGCAAAATCATTATACTTCTCATTGCTGAATCTTGCAAGATGGACAATGCATTTAGAAGACAAACAATATACTTTTCGAAGGTAAAAGCCCTTACCGATTAACAAGCAAGTAATGCATATATTACTCGCATTCCAGTGGGAAAATGATAGGTACCTAAGTGGGATGGGGAATCTTATCCCAAAAGCTACCAACACATTTATATACCCCATTGAGCATCCAATACTACTCAATATGAGACTTGGTATCCCATACTACCAAGTCTCCATCAATTGGCCTCCCATAGAAAGTTGACATCCCGACAGCTACACTCCACAACACTCAATTCGATCTCCTTCCAATCATAATCCTCTGTAGGTAGCCCTCTCCGAAACCGCCAACAATGAGACTCTGACACCAATTGATAGGTTATGGGAAACCCTACCCTAAAAGTTAGCTGTTAAAGTAGGAGAACCAACCCACTTATATACCCTATTGAGCATCTCATACTGCTCAATGTGGGACTTGGTATCCCATACTATCAAGTCTCCATCAAAAAACTAGTAAATAACTTGGCAACTATAGAATGGTTACAAACTCAACCTTGTCATAATAATCAACACCTCATTCAGTATAGGCTTATCAACAGACTTAATGCTAGAAATAAATAAAAAGTCACTGAGCATGGTAACAAAAGAAATACTTTCTCAGTCCCCGTTTGAATGTGGCAACTACGTTAATCTTCGGTTGGGAATAAGGGGGGTGAAAATTCAGGTTCACTGTATAAGTTTCAAAAGTCAACCATAGTCACATATGTGATAGCAAATCCATACATGCAAATGAAGCCCATAAAAGTCAAAATCATATGTTGAATTATCTTCATAACAAGAACAGGAAGTATGTATGTTTTATAATGAAAAAAAAAACTAAAAATAGAACCAAAGAAAATTCTCTAGGCATCAGAATTTAAGATAATACCACGAGGAGAATGCAAACCTTGTCCTTTCGAACCCTGCTGTGCCTGAGAAATTGAGCGCTGGATGCGTGGAGAAACCTGTCTACCAGTTGCACTTGCACCAGGCAAGGAGTGTCTCTTCTTAACATGCACCTCACGGTCATGAAAGTCTGGACTTGATCGTGGAGAATTATTAGCATCGATCTTGGCCCTGGCAGATTCTGTGGCTTGCATGAAATGAGGAAGGGAACTATTGTTACCATTATCTCTTGATTCTTGATTAACGTGATCAGGTTTTGCTGAGCCAAATGAATTGCGCCTCTTCCCACTCCCCTGATCTTTAGGCAGCTGTTCCCTACTACCTCTAGATCCTGAATCAGGCGTTGCATTCGCAGGTGATTTTTTACCAGCTGATAGAAGCTTTTGTCTACTCGTTGATCCAGATCCAGTCTTCTCAGGTTTTCTCTCTATAGGTTTCACTGACACCTGACTTGAAGGTGTTCCTTGAGATTCAGGGACAGTCACATGGCTTCTGGGTGAAGCTTCGGGAGATGTTCTGAGATCTTGCACAGCAGACTCCACCTGTTCTCTTTGCAGATCAGATATGTTTTTCTCAGACTCAAGAGCTGGCTCTTTGGAATCAACAACTACTGCTGAATGTACTGATTTGCTACTGACATCTTTGTCATTCGCAGCCTCAGGCCGATCCAGTGCAGATCTGGGTAAGTCACAAGCTGGAGTGGTACAAAAAACATTGGCCACATCCTCATGATTTATCGCATTGTCAGAATTACAAAGCCCTTCTGATAAATCCTTGGCTTCAGGTTCATTTTCTGTAGCCCCAATCTCAGATATGTCTGGCGAATCAAGCGTGGAAGAAATAGAGAGTTCAGTACCACATTCAGAGCCACCAATCCTGAAAGGAAGGCGAGCAGAATTGTCCAACAAGAACTCTTTTGACCTAAATGCACTGTCTGTGCCAACAGAAATGGGGTCCACATGTGCTTCAACTGTTGCATCTTTATTGGACAAACTGCTTGACTTACTTGAATTTGCCATTGTACTCAGCTCTTCAAATTTTGACTGTGCAGCAATAAAAGTTGGATTGCTAGCCTTTCTTGATGCATACCCAAGTTTGGTTCCTTCAGTCTCTAGTTGCTCAGAGGCAAATCTTTTCATAGATCTTTCGGGCTGTTCACTGTCAATTTCAGGTTTCTCAGGAAGAGAACTAAGCTCCTGAGGAGAATTTGCATCTGATGCCACCATTTTATTTTGGTGAGAATCAATGTCTTCTGAGGTTACTTTAGCATCAAAAGTAATTGTCATTTCAGGCTGAGCCTGCTCCAAATCATCTTTGGCAAGAGACATAGAATGGGTTGCTTCAAAGCTTAAGTTTCCAGTATCATAAGTAGTCACCTTCTCTTCAACCTCTGAAGGCACAACAGAGTCCTCAGCAGTAATCTTTGAGTCATCTGACTGACAAAAAACTTCAGACTGAAGCCCGGTTTCCAATTGAAACACAGAAGTGCTAGATTCGTTGTTGTCTGATAGCTCCACCACTGAACTTGTTATTTTAGACTCTGCAGAATCCAATGAGGAAACAGACATCCATCTCTCCAACCATTTCCAAGCAGAATCAGCTTTGGAAGGATCGCATTTGACATGGATTGGTTTGTCTTTTGGTGTGGATTTCAACAGCTTTAAGGTAGAAAAAGAGAAAAAAATTTAGCATAATCAATAAATGTGGGACAACATACATTATGCAATTGAACTGGCACAAATACCTGATGAGCAAACCTATTGCTCAGCAGTTTCTCTATGGAAGTGGACTTCACACTTGACTCACTCACGTGATTTCCATTACCCTAAACCATAAAAAATAATGGTTGCACTTAGGGCAGGGCTTGCAGCATACAAATAGCCCAGAATACAAATCTAATAAAGGATATCCTTGACGATAAAAATATAGCAACCTCAAGCAATAAGAGTTTCAGGTCATTAGAACCAAGCTATCAAGCAAGAGCAAAGAGGCATGATTTTGGCAAGAAAACACAACAAACTTTTTGTGACTACTTGACTTCCCAGGCTTTATATTTTTAGCTTGATTAATACAAAAAGTTGGAATGACAGCTTTGTACTCAAGGGGTTGAACTGTTTCAGACCTTTTGTAGTTTTATGACTCTACCTTTCACCTGACAACTTCATCTATCACCACATTATCAACTCCTATAACAACAGAATTGTAGACATAAAGCAGGACTGACAACAAATTTTCATTATTCTGAATAGGAATGTTGAATTCATCTCAGATTGCTCATGGTAAAGAGACAGATTCAAGATGAACACTAAAAAGTAATGAGTAAGACATTAGCAACGCTTAAGCGTTTGAACATCCAAGCAAAATCTTGATCCCCCAAGCCAAACTATGAAATCTAGTGATATAATGATCAACATAAACACAAAACCAGCCCCACAAACTTCAGCATAGGATGATAGCATTAAATTAGTAGCCATCAAGTATGTAATTGAATTGATTGGACCATCAAGTAAGGTATCTCGTAATCAGCAATTTTAAATAGCTTACCAAAATTTCTGAGCCATTAATTTTGCCATGCTTATCTTGATGCAACTGCTGTGCATGACGAGCTCGCACGAGGAGTTGCAATTTAACTATGGCTTGAACACAACGCAGGGTTCCTACAGCATGCCTTCTAACCAAATGCCCACGAACAGCAGCTTGCAACTTCACCACATTCCTAAGCTTTAGCAAAGCTCCCTGAGCCTGAAAGAACCCGAAAGGAAATAGGTATATGCAATACAGCAGTTACAGTCGTAACTTGCTTGTGAGATTTAGGAATAGTATACTCATGAAAACATACCATGAACCCTCTGATGGCAGCTTGGATGGTGATAACCACAGGCTCCGGTGGATTCACATCCACCTTACTCTCAGTTTCAGTGACAACTGTTTCAGATAATTGTGAGTTTGCCACAGATGATAATGGGGGTTTCTCATCAGGGCAATTTGTTGTATGGCTCTTCTCAGCAATTATAGTTTCGGTTGATGGTTGGAAATTGACATTAGTACATTCTGAACTCTCCTTATTTGCTCTGGAAGGGGTGTCTGTAATTACAGCATTGCTAAGCACACGATGCCTTGCAGATTTTTTTCGGAAACTCCAACCTCGTTTGTCACTTGAATCTTTGATCTGGAAAAATAAATAAATAAATCACTGGTGAAAGGCAACTTGATTCCCTACATATCAGCAAGCTAGAGAGTTTATAAAACTTCAATCTCTTCCCACAGCTACTTACAAATATGAAATATGTTCAAATGTGTGCACGCACTTATATATGAAGCAAAATCCCAATTCATGATGCACAACGGGCATTGACTGTCTTCCTAGTTACATTTTTAAACAATGAGAATTCCTAGGTTCGAAGCAAAATAAGTATTGGACTGATGTTCCTATTTGAAGCCCTTGATTTCTCAGAGCAGAATCAACATTCCCTTGCAATGGGGTGAACATGATAAATATAGACAATCTAAAATTAGCAATGATTTGTTTTCACTCCTCCAATTAATTTTGATTTGATCAAAACTACCCTTCATGTCTGTACTGAGAACATGTTTTAAACAAAAGAAAGGGATGGGATACAATTTGATTTCTAACACAACTATACACTAAAAATAAGAACGGTGTCTCCATTCCAATCGATTCCCCCAGTTTCCAGAAATCAATTCCTCGTAAAAATCATGCTCTTATATTATATTTACGGAAAAAAGCCTTATATATTTAAGGTGCTAGTTTTCAATTAAATCAAAAACATTTATAAATTATTCATTCCATAACAACTTCATGTTATTTGTATTATTAACACATTAAAATTCACATGTTTTGATTTGATTGGATAAAAGTATATTAAATATATAAGGCTTAATACATAAGTCTTGTCCTATATTTATATAATCAACTTTTAAGATATGCTAATTGTTATGTCATAAATGATCAAGTCTTGTGTCCTTTCATAATAACAAGGTTTCCCACTCAATCTCTCACTTATCCAATAAAAGTTCCACGGGTGCAAGACGCGGTTATTTGATCTACATGTAGTATGCGCTGCCAAACTTTTTTTCCAATAAAAACACTATCCACCTCATGCCATGGATCCCAAAATCTTGCACGTAATTTACATCCGACCGGTCCAACCAAAGAAAAAAATCCACCGGATCCTAAGATAGGCAACCAATGTCAAGAGCCATATGTCTCGAGAAGTTTTAAAATTTTACATGCCCATAAATTACGTCAAAACAATAAGATTTGATTTAGGTGTCGCGTCGTCATGTGGCTTTGGAAATAATAGTTTCAGTAATCTAAGCAATCCAGTCGCAAATTTCCCAAATACAGAAAAATGACCTCGAAGAATTGAAAAGCAAAATTACCACCAGGTAGAGTCAACAGCTCCCCAACATTAACTTATTTTTGAGTAAGAAAAAAAGAACAAACACTTCATTAGTTTCATTTCATCAAAAACTCGATATAACCCCTTAAACGGTAGACTTGTTTGCATTCACATGCACAAGAAAGGAAAATTTCTACCACGTTCCTTTCCTGCTAATTAGGCTGCCCAAAAACCGACAATGGCCATTCATGATGCAAGATGGATGGCATCTCATGCAGCAGAATGCATTAAACACATGAATCCGAAAACACGAACCGAATCCACCCAGAAACTACTAATCCATCAATGCAGGAAGCAGGAAAGAGGCAAGTTCCATAATTTACCACAAGCAACCTCCGATCAGAAGAAGTCTAACCTAGTACTTCGAAATAATGAAAAAGCCCAGATGCAATCAGAAAGCTCACCTCGGACACTTGGTAATCGTCGTTGCCGTCCGCCGCATCCCCGCCGCATGTGATTAATTTGAAGCAGGAAGTAGATTTTCCCATCTTTCTTTCTCTATCTCCCCCGCTGTTGGTTTCTCAGTCTTCAGTACACCTCCCACCCTCTTGCAGTCAGAGACAAGACGTTCTGTGAGGTCATCGCATTGGAAAATGGCGAGCGTAACATGCTAAACGCAACCTTCAAAACACGGACCTCAACGCACACCTTAAATCTGGCTAATTTAATTACGCTGGTGTCCGCGCTGTGTTGCTGTGAGCTGTGCGTGATATGGTGTGTCAGGTAATCCGTTGAGACTTTTGACAGTGGAAAGAAAAAGCTATCACATTGTAATTTTTTTTTGGTTTTTTGGTGAATACATTTTATTTTAATTCATCCTGCTCAATACTCTCGTGGTCCAATCTATCTGTATACTGCAGTTTTTTCATTTAAAAATATATTAATTTTTAAACAAAATACCTTATTGAATAAAAATAAATATAAAAATTAATATTAAATTAAAAATAATTAATTATTTTATTGAGAGTAAAATTTAATTAAAAACATGCTGTATTTTTTTATATGTATAAATTATCCATAAATCTTGATACAGGATATTTAACACCAGATAAAAAGATACATTTTTATTATAAAATATAAATGGTCATATAATTTATCTCAAATTCAATGCAAAGAAAGTACGGACCAAGACTCACAGATTTGTTAGATTGAAGATCGCAAAATCTTATACACTCACGAGTCATAGCGGATCACTCGCGAGAAATCACAGATTTACAGTGCAGTTGCAAATTATCGTGCCGCAACGCTAGTCCATTCCGGTTTCTCAGCGACAGTATATTATATTCAACTCGTTTTTTGTTCTATTTTATTTTATCCTTTTAAACGGCCATGTTCTATTCAGTTTGTCTTCGCTTGCAGTAAAGGGTGGGTGTCAGACTGGGAGGTTGGATTGAGTATTTAAAGATTGCTATCGTCTGAGATTTTAGTTGATGGCGGTAAATCATCTGTCATCAATTAATTAATGATTCAAAAGTGCATGAGGAGGGAGGGGGGAGAATTAAACGCTCACAGTATGGTGGTCCGGCGGGATAATTGTGAAGTGCATCGCTAATTGATTGCATTGGAGGGGTGGGAGTGAGGACGACCAAAGGAGTATGCACAGATGACGATCACAGGATAAAATGAAATGATTACACGCCCACTTGTACTTTTGATCGTAATTTTTTATTTTTGGGGTGGGGGTTTAGAACTGACCGAAGAAGCTTGGAGGGTGGTTGAACCTATCATTTTTTGAAATCGAAGGCGGAGGAATTAGCTGGCGGCGTCTCGCATAAAATAAGACGGAAGATGGAATCCAAAGGAAAGAATTCACTTTCACCGCCTCTCCTCACATACCTATATAATCATGCTTCCATCATTCATTTAATCCATCATTACTGATATCCACTCGGAGCATTCAAGACGCCTTTTTTTTTTTAAATAATAGTAAATTACTACTTACTCTTTTTATTTTAAATTATAAAATAATTTAAGATAAAATTATACATACTAATAAAATATAATAATAATACTTTATAAAATTATTTTTAAATAAAAATATAAATTTTGAAAAAATACCTTTACACATTTAATTATTATACTGTAATATTATTTTAATTTTTTTAAAGAATAATATTAAAAAAATTATTGATAAAAATTTATTTTTTAAAATTATCTTATATTTTATAATAATAAAATTTTTTTAAAGTTACCTTATAATTTAAAAAGAGGGGAGTAATATGTCCTCTGTAGATAATCAACAAGCTTATCTCTCTGACTCTGCGCGCGCGCATTAATACGTGATTCGGATAGCTTGAAGTGAAAAAATAAAATGAGATTGAATGAAAAGATAACGACTTGTCAAGTGCCGGGCCCCAAGGAGTTTATCTGTTGGTTTCATTCATCCTTTGCTCACTGTACACAGCGTGATTCGGTGGTCTTCCTTGAAAAGCCATCCCATTCCAAAACGAGAAGCAAAGTAAAAGGACTCCCGTCATTCTCTTCATTATCTTGGCCACCTTCAAATATAATTAACCGTAAAATCAATTATCGAAATCTCCAGAGAAATATTGAAATGGTTAAAAGCTTCGGATCAGATGGCTATAAAAAAGGCGGACGACAGTTTATACAGATACAAAGGAAGCAGAAGATTGACAGGAATTTTGTCGTGACCTGAAACGTGGACGGGGTAAAGTGAGGCCACGTAAGAGCACATGGGAGCTGGGCACTGCTCCGGAGGGGCATATGAGAATTAAGAAATGAAAGCAGGAGGAGCACATGGGGCCTCTCTCCTGTGGATGCGCCACTTTTCAACTGACTGCTCTTTAGATTTGATCCGCTCTCCAACTACGTTCTGCCCTCTGCCACCCCTACTTGTAACCGCTACCTTCCCATCCCTAATTCAATCCTATAAAAAAGGCTGGGGAGCTAGTAGCCGAGTCCTTTAAGAAGAGTTGCTAATAGAGGGATGCATGTGGAAGACTATTCCAGTTTACAAGATACATAACTTCAATTGTAACATCTGCAATAGAATGCCATATGCTTTGCCCCAGCCCTAAGTCTGGAGAGCAGGAGAAAAGGCAAGGGGTATAGATGTGTGGCCTTGTGTCGGGAAAGCTGGAGCTGTGTCCCCCCCCCCTTTTTTCCCAAGCTGTGAGTTGGCTTTTGGAATGCCTCTTCCAGAGCAGGCACACAGTGGGGCCACAACCGGGACAATTATAATGCATTCATCATGATAAAACAAGTCTAATTACCCATCCCCCGTTCATGGAAGCAAAAAGAAAAAAAGGCAAAGAAACCTTCGATGCCAAGGCATAATGAAGTGGCCCGTCCAAGCCGAGCAGGCTTCATTCTTCTTTTTCTTTTTCGTTCTTTTATTTTTCAGGGATTTTTATACACGAGGCCAGACACCTTATTAGATTTCGGTATGTAGAAGTATATGATGTACTTTCATTTGCGGGGATAATTGAGCAATACGAGGTTGCATGGTCCCCATCCCTTGTACGAGCATCCATCTGATGATATTAATGGGAATACTATAGTGCAGGGCACAGAACACAGATGGTGTGATGCCACCATCTAACCTCTTGGTAAAATGCTTGGGAACCTTGCTGCGGAGAAGGAGGGTAGCATTAGCATCTCAAAGGAAGCAAGGCGTCTCAATCATAAAGAAAGAATCATTTCAGCAATCAACAGGCATTTAAGTACGACGCCACATGACTGGCCACCACTTCCATCTATTATACTAGGCCAGTGGACCCCCTCTCACATGGGATTCCAAGCACCCAAACGCACGCACGCACGCGCTATTTCTGATTGCCTCGTTCCCACCGTTTAAACATAACAATGATCATGAGCCCCGCTAAAATATTCCCGGGTGAAACTTGTAATTCCGCCATTACAAGCGTAATCTAATGGATAATGCACACCATAAAGAAGCAGCAAAGGCTGTGCCGGTGTGAGGTCTAATTGAAAGCATATGGACCCGGAACGACTCACTGCTGCCTGAAAATGTTAATTTGGTTGTGCCATAAATATCAGTGCTAACCTATTATGCGCGGGATGTAACACATATGATAGAATTGAACTCAATTATACGTGGCCATGTCAAGAGGATTCATAATTAAACTCGAGACTTAATATTTTATTACTTTATCGTTTATTCGTTCGTAGGTCGCTCCCCCTTTCGTTCAGTTTCCATCCCTCACTAGAAGTAATTCGAGGTCACCAATGATGGAAGAGTGAGACCAAACGGCAGATGAAGAATGATAATGGCAGGCAGCCTTTCATTTCAGGGCTCATGCTGGCCTTTTAGACTTTAGAGTGGTGGACGTAAGTTTGTCACTGGCACCTCAGTAGTCAACATTTTGGAGGTTTGAAAGGAAGCCCAGAAGACAGCCGCCATCATGGTCGTTTCATGAGCTCTTGGAACTTGTATCCCCGCTGAACACAACACGCCCCCATTTCATGGCAATGAGCTTATGGATGCCAATACAAGTGCATCTGTCCTCTATATTAGAAACCAATCCGGTCGTGCAAACCATATTAATGGCGTCAATTAGAAGCCTCCTTTTTTTTTTTTATCGGCAACGATCGATGGGCAATTAGATAAATCAACACGGGCAGCATTCAAGTAGCAACTATAATCTATTTCTACCACCATGTCATTCACTTTGATTCAAAAAACAAAATCCCATCACACAAGTTATAACTGTGGATTACCATAACTTACTCTCGAGCACCGTATCGTCCGGCTATCATAGGGAGACCAAAATCTGGCCTCATATTTCTTGATCAACAGCAAAAAACAATTCCCTAGTCCCAGACAATAAAGGTTGGAAAAGGAGAGAGCACCCTCAAGAACTGTGGAAAATGAAATGCGAAGTAAAACATTTAGCAAGGCCAAAATTTAAATATGATGCAATGGTGGCGGTGAATTATGCAAGTACACTTCTGCTATTTTTTATGATTAAAAAACCAATGTCATGACTTTCGGGGTCTTCCTCTAGCAAATGTCTTCACAGAAGATTCAGGGCTCTTGTTTGCTGACGTCCGCGGCCAGATCCTTTCCCCCAGCAGCTAATTTCTTTGATGCCTTACCTCGACCTCTCCCTAAATTATTTCCACCGCGTTGTCTTTTTTTTTTTTTCTGCCTCACCATTCACTTGCTCTTCCCTCTCGTCATCACCCCAGTCATTACTTTCTTCCGCCTCAGATTCAGATGACTCTTCTGACTTCTTCTTAGAATCGTCGGCTCCTTTTGCACCCATTTTTTCCCTGTCTGCTTAGCCTCTAGAGTTTTGCTCTCAGATTCTTCAATTCCTGCAGCGCATTCAAATCAACAACCAGTTTATGGACCTTTTAGAATGCAGGCCTTCCTAACTGCTAAAACTAAGGATAGGATTGGTCAGGAATAACTCTCAGGCCTCTAACCAGGAACGACCACGGGAAAGTTTGACTATTTTTCTTTTGGCCAATAGGAAATCTTGTATCTGTAAACATTTAACTCAATTTGAACTAATACAACTAAAATACCTTCAGCAGAACCTGTGTCATATCTACCAAGCTGTTGAAAAAGGAGTAGACACTGTCAGTTGCATCAGCAAGCAGAATAATACTAAAGAAAAACAAAGAAAGAAAACACCAAAAGCTACAATAATAAACCACATAGATAGTATAGGAGGTGATACGACATTGCCTGCGACATGTTGTTTTACCTTCTAACAAAGTGAAATTTATTATCGATACAACAGCTATAGTGAGATCATCCCACTACTATCAGTGACACACAGCATTAGCATTACCTCTGGATTGCTCTTCACAAAAGGATGGGTAAATATTTTATAACCAAGATGACCTTTTCGGGAGGAAAGATGAGTCCTAATTTAGCTCAAATTAGATCTTGGAGTATGCAATATTAGTAACCCTTCACTTGCCTTGAACATAGCTTACTTTTAAGAAGAAAAGCATTGATGACGCTAGCCTCCGAACAAAAAAAGTTATTGTAATAAAATTTGAATTTCTGAACTTTGCAGCAGTTCACTGAACACTCATAACAACTGAACATATCATTTTTAACAGAACCTGGCTGCCCACGCTTATTCCAACCAAAGGGCAAGGGAGTGTCAATCCTCAATTGACAACTAAAATGCGGCTTCTACCGACTCCTACTTTGGAAATTTTTTTCTTCAGGATCAGAAATCAGTCAACTTTAGGACTCTGACAAATTACAATAGAAAGCCTTGCAGGAAAAAAAAATACAAAAGTGACTTCTGAATTGGTGGCGGCTTAGCCAAGCACAGAACTCACTATTTGAGCTGAAATTAATGATACAAGATCAGTTTTATTTTCAAATTGGGATGTTCAAGTGCAACATGCACAAAAGGAGTACCATACTGTGTGCAGATTATCTAGCTAGGAAAGCTCATAGATCAAATGGCGACATTATATATCTCAAAGAACCTCCGATTAAATGTCATGCCAGGTGTGTGTGTGTATATATATATATATATATGAGATAGACAAAATTTCTGGTTTTAATTTCTCCTTGTTTTTCCTTTCGTAGGTTGCTGTAGCATGCAACTTTTTCAAGCTTTGATCTTGCCTCCCTATTAAAAAAAAATGCCAATTGAGTCACACATCTGCGGTTCTAATAAAGTTATTCTTCCTCCATGTTGGACCTGCGGAGCTCCTGCTTCACTTTCAACAATCTTATTTTGTGTTCAATTATTCCCTGTCGTGTCTCAAAGAAACAAACTAAACGCCCCAAGACTCACCACCAAAGGATCACAGCCCTTCGCTCATCAGCTAACAGAAACTGATTTCCTCAGAAAACATCCTCCATAATCCACTGTGCTCACACTCGTGTATCCATATAGACAATGCCTTCAAGAAAATATTGCGCTCCCAAGAATTTTTGATATCTCTAAATCCAGAACAAATTAATACTGTGAAATATAAGATTGTTTTCATTAGCAAGGGCGAAAATGCAGTCAAAACACGACCACTACAATAACAAGAAACTGTTCCGAGCATATATTTTATAATGGGTGAAACCTACAAATTAATAAATTAAATAGAGCTGATGTATAGACTATTAAAAATATAAAAGTAAGTTAATGCCACCCATCGCCTAAAGGAATTAAATGTAGCTTGACTGGAGAGCGACTATCTATGATTCGGTGCAAGCTCAGAAGGCAGTAGCTTTGTCATTTTGAGGCTGGAGATTCAATTCATTATGTTGAATCTGGTGCGACTGAGGCTGGGTCTCCTCCTGAGGCTGATGTTGCATTTGCGATCGTTTAAGCTGGCCAGGCTGCTCATGCTGCAATTGGAACCTTTGTTGATTAATAGCATGTTGGCGAGCTGCTATGCAGCCCGAGAGAATAGGCTCGCCACCAAGTTCTGTGACTGCAAGCCTCAAACGCTGGACTTCAGCAGTCAAGGTCTCATTCAGAGCTGCCCAAATAGGAAGACAAGAGAATGCATAGTCATTTACATGTAAACCTACCACACTTGCAAGACATTCTAGCATCCTGCTAAATTAAGAAACATAAAAGCAAAGGACCCTGCAGCTGAAAGGGGGGGTTGGAAACGTAACAGGAAATAGTGAAATTAACATGGCATATACTTCTTCATAAATGCGCTAATTGTCAAGTAGAATTGATGCTAGTATATGTTAGTCTCAGAATAATTTCTGTTTGATTGTTAATTAGTTGTAACTGATTTTATTAAGCCTTATACAGTGTATTTAATCCTGTATATAAACACTTGTATAGATCCATCTTCGTTAATGCAATATACATTTTTCATTCAGTATTCCCATTCTCGTTTGGTAACAGTATAACCCACAGCACATCTTATGTTCCTCGTAAAAATTAAAATAAAAAGAAGAGGGTGGGAGAAATTAGAGGACCAGATTGATCAGGTGAAGGTATCATGCCGTTCACAAATTCAAGTTGACAAATTTAAAACATGTTCTGGAGAACTATCTTTTTTTATTGGTTTGAAATGAGACATAAAATATAAGTTGGGTGGTTTAAATGAAAAAAGGCTAAAGAAATTATTTATGATCGAAGCTTACCTAATAAACTTAATAAGAAATTTTATTGGAACTGATATAAGACTAATCATGTTATATAGGTATGAATGTTGAGCTTTAAAAAGACAATAGGAGCATGAAGTTTAAGTAGCAAATATGAGGATGTACGAAAAAATAAAATACAAAATGAGCATCTACAAGAAAAAATGCGCGTGACTTCTATTGAAATAAAAATGATAAAAAATCATTTGAGATAGTTTGAACATGTATAGAGAAGTCGTGAAAGGCACAAGTGAGGAGAATGAAATGAATAATTTTAAACCCTGTAAAGAGAAGTAAAAGATGACTAAAGAGAACACTTACGGAAGCTATTGAATGAGACTTCTTGATTAATAGTATTCCTAAAAGCTTGACTGATGATAGAGCACAATGTTCTCATGCAATTTATACAGCCAACCCTTGCCTAACGGGACAAGGCTTGCTATTGTTTTTGAAATAAGACGACAATATCTTAATCCAGCCAATATCATCAAATATTAAAAAATAACAGGAAAATTGAGATATTCTAAAGTAACAAGCATCAGATATTCCTTTTATTTTTTAATATTAGTTCTAACAAGAGGTATTCCTTCAATCCAGCAACAAAGATGAAATCGATATTGGGTTCGTAGCAACCATTGTTTAAGGAGGCCCTCTAATGGTATTCAGTGACCACGAGGAATTAACACTAAGATGCCTCAAAATTTAAGTGGTAAAAATGAGGGTAATTTTTATTTTTCAAAATAATTAATTTCACTAGAAAAAGCAAAGGAATATTTGAATTTTCACCAGGACGTTATGTTTCCCCTCTTATTAAAAGCTAATGTAGTCCACTGATGAATGAAAAGTTATAAACATTTGGCCAAAATAAATTCAAGCTAGAAATCTTGAAATGCAGCTTAGAGAGTCTTCTTCAAAGCAAACAAGAAGGTAAAAGTCAAGTTTGCTGACCAAGAAAAATGCCCTTGGAATCCAAAATTTGCAGGTGCTTGACAAGATGAAAGCAGACGTTCCTAGGCCAGGCAGGCAAAAAGAAGCAGAAATGCTCATGTAACAAGCCTTAAGGAAGAATACAGTACACAACTGACTCATTAACAGCATGCAGAGTTATCGTTGGGCAATCTTTGCCATGAAGTGAATATTATTAACCTTTTAAGAGAATAATTAATGTACATCATCCCATATATAAAGATATTTCCCAGGAAAGCACACATGAAAAACATCCAATTTGAATAGGAAGCCAGATTCAGCTAACTAAAACCAAAAGGCAGAGAAAAAAGGGCATATACAAACCATCCTTCAGTTGGGACTGCTGTTCCATGGCTTGAAGCCTGAATTTCAACTCACTGTTCTCACTTTTAAGATGTGAGTTATCCCTCTGGCAACAAGAGCAAAAACACAGAACCAGGAGTTGTGAGCATGATTCATGAAAACTTGCTTCATAAAAAAATATATATATAGTTGATAAAGTTAAATAGGAAAAGAAGACATGAGTTCATCCTAGAAGGTGCCCACCTGTAGTGTGGTAAATTGAGTAGACATTGTGGTTGTCTCTGACTGAAGAGTTTGCACCTTGTGCTCTAGTTCAGCAATGTACTGCACCTTTCGCTCCTTGGATCGAGCAGCCGATTGACGATTAGCTAATATTCTGGGTGAATATATATGAACTATCATGAGTTAAATTTTAATAGGAGATAAAATAAGGGGAGAAGAGAACAAGAAATATAGTACCTTTTTGCACGTTTGGGATCTGACGAAGCAATCTCAGCAAGTTTATCACTTTCCATTATTTTTTTTAGCTCCAGTTCAGTGAATTCACCATTTCTCAACTCCATGTTGATCTCAAATGTTTTACCATCTGCTGAATTGCTAGGTGAGCGCTGACAAACTCCATTCCCCAAAGGAGGAAGCTTTGGTGAATCATCTCCAATATGCAAATTTCCTATAGAACTATCCAAGGAAAAACTTCTCCGATGACGGGAGCCTGGTGCAATGTCCCCATTAGAACTCCTCTTGATTCCTTCCCTCCTTTCCTCCACAAAGCTCGAAGTTGCCCCTTGTGTGGAGGTAGTTTTTCCACTTACAAGACTCTCAACTTCATTATCACTGCTTTCAAAAGTCTTTGATTCTTCCGCACCAGATAAGTTCACATTATCAATATTGTCCAAATTCATATACACGCTAATTAAATCATCCATCACATCCTCTTTCCTCTCAACCATAGGTTTTGCATTGTAACTATCAACATGACCCTCATCCTTTTTTAGCTCCTTTTTTACCAATTGAATTGGCTTCTCCAATCCTGAGTTTTCTCCTCTAGAAATTGAATTCTCCAGATTCATCCAAGTAGGAGAGACAACCAGCTGAGGAGAAGATTGAGCGAAGCCAGAGATTCCTAATGGAGTATCACTGCTGGAGCGCCTGTGCCCTTTACGAGGAAGAACACTAGGACCAGCTTGAAAGGCATGATCCCTATTGACGGGCATAGAAATGCCAGGGCCATGAGAGTTAACCACACTTTCTTCCATGGACACGTCTGGGGAAATCGAGTTAGAAAGAGGGGTCGCCGAGGGCTCACAATAAAGTGAAGGACTCAATGGAGGCAAGCAATCCGGGGAAAAAAATGAGTGTTGGGACAAAGACCTTGAATGGGAAGAACGAGGTCTCATATTCGGAGAACGCAATTGCTGGGAAGCCGATTGGAACTCTGAAATTGGGGGATAGTGTGACGAAGATGGGATATTTGGGTGGGATGGAGGTATGCCGGGTTTCAGATTCTCAGGACTAAAATTTTGTTGCATCAGAAGCGCAGACGCGCCCATTTGAGAGGCATTGAAATTGGGGCTGGGAGCATTGAATCGGTTTTGTGGCCTCAGAGTTGCTCCAGGAGAGGAAAAAATTGCGGAACCGATTAGTTGCATACCAGTATCAGTACCAGTACTGGCTGGGTCGATACCTTGATTACCTTCCATGGACTTACAAGGTCTATATTTGAAACTATTCATATATCAAGAAAATTTCAGTTTGGGACAGCAATAACCAAATTGCAACTAATTGACAGTCAGATACAGTGGCATAGACTTTCTACCTGGTTAATATATTGAAGCCCTATCTCGTCGCAGCAAAAATCAAAACCCCAGGGAAAGTACACGAGCAAGATGACCAGCCAAGAGGGAGAATCATGCGTTCAAAGCTTGGAAAATCGACTCCGGAGGTAGCGACCAGCGATAACAGAGCTGTCCTGAGTAACAAAGGTGAACTCTCTCGCTTAAGAAATGCCGCTGAAGACCGTCAGCGGATGCTCGCATTCTTTGGAGTTCGGACGATGACGAACGAGTATTGACTAATGTGTAACTCTTCTCTATAAATACTTCGTCTGTGTCATTGCATAGAGACGCGGTTTTATATTCCTTTTTCTTCGCCTTTCGTAAGGGAAGATTCTATCTAATATTATTGTATTTACTAGTTTACTATTTGCGCATTTGTCAATCCTCGCCAGGATTGCCCTTGTAAAAATGCCTACAAGGCTTCTCGCCACAAGGCGAAAAAACATTGTAAGATTTCCCCGCAATCAAGGTCTACATAAAACGTACATTCATCCTCGCAATGATATGACCATAGAATGGCATTTTATTTAATACTGCATCTTTGCTATTTGAGCCCTGTGCAATGCATCAAACTATCGATACTAATTTTCTTTCTCATTTGTTAATTTGGGTTAGAATGGATTAGTGAACAATGGTTGATTTCTTGCTCAATGTCTAGCAGATAGTGAAGGGATTGCACTTGACAATTGGAGTCGTGGGTCACGGCAAGACTCTGTTTGACCCCAACAAAGTATATTAGATAGATTTTTTATAATTAATTCATGCCATTGTGCGCTTAGGTGGAAGTGGAGAGGAAGTAAAATTAAACTTTACAGAAAGCAGTAATGTATATTTACGTGATATGATTCACAAATGTTTTATAAAAGCGGAGATTTTCTTGCAAAAAATTCTCCCATGGTTATAGTAGGAGATGACTTCTCATGAAATTTTATTTCGCAAGGGTTTTCCCGAAAATATCCCCACAGTACTATAAATGAGAGGCAATTATTAGGGAAGGTTGACCCAAAAAAACGCCGACACACAAACATAACCGTGATTAGACAGGAGCTTGGCGCCCCTTCCTTCTTAAGAAAGTCTCAAGAATGTACAATTGATCGAAGAATAGATGGAACCAGAATGAGCACGAAAAAAGTTGCACGCAGCCTCTAAAGCTCGCTAGCTACACACGGATATAGCTGATAATATGGGTTAAATTTAGATGTGAAAATAAGTTAAGTTAAAATTTAGTTAAATAAATTTGAGTTTGCATGGTAAGTTAAAAATTTGAATTTAATTTAAAACATATATAAAGTTTTTCTCATAATTCAAGTATGAGCTTCTCTAAAACTTGGCCTAACTTAAAAGCTTTTTTAAAAACCTACTTAAAAAAAAACATTTTAAATAAGGTAGCATTTTAGTTTTAAATGTCTTAAATATATATTAAAACTATTAATATGAATATATAACATAATTTATTAATTATAATATATAATAATTAAAATGACTTATCAATTACAATACAATAATAAAGTAATAATATTAAAATCAATATACAAGTTCAATTTGATTGAAAACATAACTAAAAAATAAATTGATTAAAAATTAAATTGTAAAATTGATGAGTGTGTCATATATTATATGGAGTGAGTGTGTGTGTGTGTGTGTGTGAATATACCCCATTCAGCTCTTAAGACAGGCCTTAAAAAATTAGGCTTAATATATTTAACTAAATAGGTCTAATTAAAGACATAAATTTCACCTGAACCTATTTAATAAATAGTTTAGGTTGAACCTAAAATAAGTTAGAGCGTATGCCCTTAATAGGAGCTAAGCCTATTTTCAACCTTAATTGAGGCTGCAAGTTAACCCATCAGTTCACACAAAAATGTGGATTATATTGAAAAAATGAGCTTATTTTCATGTGAACACTCGCAGCAAGCTAACCATTTAAAAAAGAAGAAGACAAAGTCATTCTAAATTGTCAAACTTGGTAAAATCTTAAAATTGAACTGTTATGGTTAATTTTTAAAATTTTTAAAAACTTTTAATATTGAATTGGGTTATAAGATTAAATTTATATTATCCATATTGATAATAAAATAAGTTTATTAATTTTTTATAATTTTTATTTTAATAATTATTAAATAAAAAATAAAATAAAATTTGTTAAGCTGGACCGTCCAAAACTGAGACTGGACTCGAGTTATTATGACAAATCATTAACAACTAAATTAATCAACCTTATCTAGAAAATGGAAAGCCTTTATTTGGACAACAAAGACATGAAGAATAAATTTTCGTTGCCCAGCTATACTAATTGACTTCTATACATTTTCATTTGGACAACAAAAAAGTACGTGATAATAATTAATTTTTATTTTAACTTCAGTCTCGCTGCTTCTAATCTAGTTACATCTATACTAATTGTCTTCTAGCAAGCTAATTGCACTATTGACATAGCTGGTTTGAATAAAACATGTGCATATACCTGATATTTTAAGATCTTGAATCAAGATATTAACATTAGTGGACATATACAATTTCAGGCCCAATTAAAGATTCATTAGATCTCCCCAATAAAACTATCTATTGAGATGATCTAGCATAATTAATGTTATTGCAATTTCTGATAAAACTTCTAACATTATGATTCATTAAAAAAAAAAAATCAAACTTCGGATTTGCATTAAACTTTTTAATATATTTATTGTAATTGATATACATTTATTTTGAACTGTATTAATGTATTTTTAATTTGTATTTTTTGTAATGATTTAGAAGCAGTTTATTGTTATTTAAATAATTAATTCTTAGGGAGAAAATATGATTTTTTATCACACAAAACTAAAGTAAAAAAGTGAATTTACAATTTTAAAATAAAAAAATATATAAAAAATATTTGTTATTCCCCACCAATCTGCTAACAATGGTAAAATACAACTTGCACAAGATGCTAGTTTTGTCAACCTATCATGTCACAGACTTGTATCCAACTACAAATTAGTTGCAGATTGTGAGTTAATCCATATATTCCTAACTTTATTATAGATCTGTGAGTGTGAGAACTCTTTCAAAATCGTGTTAGCTATGAGAAAGTTTATATGATTTTCCTTCACGTCTCATTAAACAATGAAATTCTCATATATGCTGGCAAAAAATAAACGACAAAACCAAAAAAACAACTCAGGAGTTCTCGTAATTCTTGATACTCGTAGCCAATAATACCTCACCAATTTCTTAACGTTCAACATTACTGGTCAATGTTCACGGGCCATTATTTGTGATAATTAAGCTCTCACAGAAATAAACCTGTAAAAATGTGTGAATGATTCAATAAAATTTCATGTAAATTCAGGAATGATAAAATAATAAAATGAGAAGAAAGACTGGTGGTAAAAAAAAAAACAAGAAGAAGAAAGACTAAAAATAAAAA